>NW_020291530.1:25672-210870 GCF_003184765.1 Aspergillus aculeatinus CBS 121060 | reverse complement strand
GTCCGGTTGTGTACTCGAACAGGTCGCAAGGTCTAAGCTTGTCTTGTGGAGGGTGGGGTGGGGCGTAAGTGGAAAAGAATAGAGAATGTACCAACATGGTAGTCCCTCCCATCAAAACTCCATATCTCGAAAGACAACCCACATCATAGCGCCCTCCAGCGGCAAGGGATCGAGAACTCTCTCGACGTACGCCGGCCAGTCATCGGTCCACTGCAATAGGGGGAAGATATGAGCGTATTCCCAGTACGAAGGATACCATCCCGCCGTTTCCCAGTCCACCAGAGCCGCTACTTCATACTCCTCTTCCTTGGTGACGGGACTCACGGCCTTTCGGACAAGAACATTCTCTCGGTAGAGATCTCCGTGGGTGAACACGGGCGGATGATCGCGAAGTGCTGATGGGAGGTGGCGAGCCAGATAGTCGGAGAGAACGCTGTGACTGTTGGATTCGCTCCACATATTATGGGAGCGTAGTGCGATGGCGCTTACAAACTCTTCTTCCGTCTGAAAAGGACCAGTGACCGCAGGGTCTTTCTCTCGAGAGAAGAAATACCGATGGGGGACGGGTCCCTGGTTGACACTGCCGTAGAACCCGGGCGATGGCAGCGCCCGCATTCGATCGAAGATGCATCGTAATTGTCCCGCAATCGACTGTTTGTCCGCCTCCGTGAGCGAAGGCCACGCCAGCCCTAGAGAGATGCTGGGAATGGATTCCATGATGAGATACAGCGTATCCTGATCGCGGTACATGGCATACAGGCGTGGTGCTGCAATGTTGAGTCGTTCTTCAACAAAGAGCAGAGCATACCCCTCATTTTCAGTCACAAGGGGGCCGTATTTCACGACAAAAGTGTCTCGGATTACGACCAAGCGCCCCCCATAATCGGATCGCTTGGGGAGGGTGCATGTTGCTTGTGCAATCTCGTTCTGGTCAGGAAGAGGCGCTGGCAATTCACCGGTGTCCCGATAATAAGGAAGGCAGAATGGCATAGTTGGAAGGGCGACTTCTCACTGAATGGAACCGAATGTTGGTAGGTTGGCAAGTTGTTTCAACGACTCTGGTTCACCGCCTAAGCTTGTGTGACCCACCATCCCTGACTGGAGCACTACTAGGCAGCTAGCTATACGGGTCTGCCTGATCCGGTCAAAGAGTGATTGAGCGTTAATTTCATACTGCAACCACTGAAGTCTAAAGCTGGTTTTGTGCTAAATGCTGGATGTAGACATAGATCTTGTTCTTGTGCCAAGGGACCAAGGAGTCAAGGACCCATTTTCCACCGCGTTGGGTCAACGGGTGGGGGGGGGGGGGGTGCTTGAGAAGCAAGATCTGCATCTCCACTGGAAGAGCAACTGAAGTGGAAGAACAGACGTTGTTAATACTCAGTGTGTATGCCAGTGAGCTAGCATCTGTCAACACGGCCGGGGTTCATATTCGCCATAATAAGCCTACCTAGTATTGTGTGCATCTTACTCGTACATAGTAATAGAGGTAGGACGAGTGCCGCCTGGAAATGACCACCCGCCAACCAATCGGCAGGATTCCAGTGCAACCAAGGCTTATTTTATCCGTGATTCGGGTCTGTGCTGCGGGTCCGGTTGTTCCAGGAGCTACAAATACCTCGTATCACACCCACTCCATCCTCAACTTATCTGTTAAGGAGGAGGACATTTACTACCTGTGATAGTGAGAGAACCAGGCCGTTTAGAGTTAATGATTACTTAATATATTGAATATCTAGAGAAGAGTATAGTCATAGTCCAAGTACTGAGCGTTCTCGACGACGATGCTATACTTGAAGTGATGTGGTGAATGATGTGGTGAATTTGTGGAGTGCCTGGCCTCCCATTGGCTGGGCAGCTCACCGCCTTCGGCCGGCGGTTAGATAGGTGTCCAGATAGCTTGAATCCATCTTTCTTCACGCTCTCCTCAGAATTTGATGAAAAAGACAATAATTCAAGCTGAAAGTGAATGTTAAAAGTAGAACTCGTTGTCATGAGTGCAAACCAGTTGACCAGATGGATGTGGTATGATTTTGACAGTGTTTTGTATGCACATGACGCTTAGTTATCGCACATGTAACGCTGCGTCGGGCGGAATGAGACGCTGGGGAACGGAATGTTTGCATTCGGAGCACATCTTCTTCCTCCGGCCACCTCGGCCTAGAACATTCAGAATATTCTTTTATCAATCAGATACGCCCAACCCTTCATCCTCGAGGCCAGTTTTCCAACCCTTCGATTGACCAAGCTGTACAAGCCAACCAAGCTGTACAAGCCAACCAAGCTGTACAAGCCAACCAAGCTGTACAAGCCAACCAAGCCAACCAAGCCAACCAAGCCAACCAAGCCACCAACCATGGGCTCCACCTCTCCCGCACTGTCACCAACAGAAGCAGCCCAGATTGTCGATGCCACGCTCGACAGCGTCTCCCAGCAACTCCGCGATCTAAACCACCAGGCAAGTCAACCCCATCCACTCCCCCAGTAGAACGACACTGACATCCAAGGCACAGATCTGGTCTCACCCCGAAGCCGCATTCACCGAACACCACGCCCTCGACATTCTCTGCACCTTCCTCGAGACGCAGCCACACCCATTCGTGGTCACCCGGCAGGCCTACGGGCTGGCCACGGCGTTTGAAGCGGTATCGGAAACCGCCCCGACCCAGAATGATACGAACCATGATGAGCCACCGACCACGATCAATTTCAACGCCGAGTACGACGCCCTCCCCGGGATCGGCCACGCGTGCGGCCACAACCTCATCGCGACGAGCAGCGTGGCCGCCTTCCTGGCGCTCTCTGCCCTGCTGCGGCACCGAAACATCCGAGGCCGGGCGCAGTTACTCGGCACTCCCGCCGAGGAGAACGGGGGAGGGAAGGTCAAGCTCCTCCGGGCGGGGGCGTATGACGGGGTCGCGGTTTCGTTGATGGGGTGTGTATTCCTGATCCCTAGTGCCCGTTCCTCTCCCGCGAGTGACAGACAGACAGACACTGACTACGAAATCAGACACGGAGGCCCCACCTCCCTGCCCTCCGACGGCGTAGCCGGAATGCCCATGACCGCGCGCCAACAACTCACGATCGAGTTCCGCGGGGCGGAGACGCACGCGGGCGCCACGCCGTGGGAGGGGCGCAACGCGCTCGACGCGCTGGTCAGCGCCTACAACAACGTGAGCCTGCTGCGGCAGCAGCTGCGGCCGGAGGAGCGCATCCACTGCGCCATCCTGGAGACGCCCACGGTCGCGAACGTGATCCCCGCGGCGACCAAAGCGTGCTGGCAGGTGCGGAGTCCGTCGCGGGCGGGCCTGCGCGCGCTGGTGAGCCGGGTCCGGCGCTGTGTGGAGGCCGGCGCCCTGGCGGCCGGGTGTGAGGCGGTGGCCGTCGAAGAGGACGATGGGGAGGCGTACACGGATGTGCTGCTGAATGAGACGCTGTGTCGGCGGTACCAGGCGCATATGAAGCGCTATGGGCGGGAGGTGGTGGTGAGAGCGGATGAGGTTCTGGCCGGGTCGACGGATGCGGGTACGCTTTCCCTCCCTACATTTAAAGTCTCACATTCTGGATTCTGGCTAGAGGATGCGGTGGGCAGGCTCATAAGGCGCGATCCAGTATGCTGAGTCGTTTGTCTTTCGTCACAGGGAATGTCAGCTATGTTCTGCCCACGCTGCACAGCTTCTTCTCCATCAACGCGCCCCCCGGGTGCGTCCCGCACCATCCCTCGTACACGGAAGCGGCGGGCACCGACATCGCCCACCAGGAGGCAATCCGGGTAGGCAAGGCCCTGGCTTTGCTTGGGTGGGACATGATCACGAATCCTGAGCTCTTGGAACAAGCGCGGGCGGAGTTGAGGGAGGGTCTTCTTAGGGCACAATAATCTACGACTACCAAGCCAGTTTACTTATACGTAACTTATTGTGCGGATAGCGTGACATCAATTGAGTAAATGAAAATTACCTACTTATCCCTTCGAGCACTCACAGTAAGCACGCTCATGACAAGAATCTGACCAGAACAAGCCAGTCAGGCATACTGAGATATATGCCTCAGTCACCTGACTCGGTCCAATTCACCCTAGCCATCCATCCACAAGTTCTCATCAATTTCTCGTCCCACCTCCAAGAAAGCAAGCAACCTGCCTATGAGCCCCCCCCCCCCCCAAGAACGTGCCTCAGAGATCAACATCAAACACAAAAGAAAAGTCCAACTAACCCCCCTCAATTCTCAATTCTCAAGCCCCCCGACCCGCGCCGCTAAATCCCGCAGGACAGGGGCGGCAAACACATCAGCGACACGCAATTGAATCCCCGTCGCCTTCCGGACCGCCGCCACCAACTCCATCGCCTTGACCGAGGTGCCTCCCAGCCCAAAGAAGTCCGAGCCTTGGCCCACGCGGCCCACCGGAACGTCGAGGACCCGGGCAAACGCTTGTTGGAGTTGGTGCTGGAGTTCAGTGGTTGGGGCCAGCGATTGACTTTCTTGTAACTTGCCCAGCGGCAGGGCAGCCATGAGCTGCCGGAGGCATGCGCGGTCGATGGCGCCGCAGCGGCCGGTCAAGGGGATGCGTCGGAGCGGGACGAAGAGCGTGGGGATCTTCCAGCGGGGCAGGGTCTGTTGCAGGGTACGGGCTGCGGTGATGAAGTCTGAAGATGCGCCGACGGTGCCGTCCTCCTCGTCGTCGTCGTCTTCGTCGTATAGCAAGTCGGTAGGGTCCGCCAACGTGCTGGAGCTCACTGTGTTCCCCGTGGCGAAGATGAAGGCGGCGAGCACAACCTCCCCATTGTCCTGCCTGATAGCTTCGACGCTGACCAGCCGTGCGGGACCCGGTAATAACGCGGCGAGGACGTGGGCTTCCGTCTCCGCGTGATTCACGCGGCGACCGAGGACTTTGGGGATCGGGTTCGCGTTGAGGCCCAGGAGCCGGATACGGCCGGTGCTGGTGTATTCGGCCAAATGGCCCGAACGGAATACATGGGTCTGGTTGCTGCGGGTCGGGAATCGAGACAGCCAGGGTGGCCGGGTGGCCAGTGCTTCGAATGCACCTTCGTCATGTTGAGGGAGGCTGAAGACCAGCTCCCCAACCGCGTTGAGCGGTGCGAGGTTGTTGGCGTTGTGAGGCTCCACAATCCACGCCCTGACCGGCGACCCTGGCGCATGTCCGAGGAGATTGGGGTCGGAGCGTTCAATCACCTTGGACATGCCCAGAAGGGTACCTGCGCCTGCAGCCGGGCGGTAGAGGTGCATGAGAGTCGTATTCTGCGCCCCCCACGTGTCGTGATCTGACGGGCAAATGGCCTCGCCGGCAAGCAGTAGGGTATTGAGCGATGGAGCGCCGCGAGGTAGGAGTAGACGGGCAATGGTTGGTGTCAGGATGGCCCACGTCGGCTTGAACGTGGCGAAAATGTGCGAGAGCTGCTCGACCCGAATGTCTTGTTCGCGTGGGATACAGAGACAAGCACCGACGGCCAGAGAGCCCAGCACTTCCATCACGCTGGTATCCTCCGCGGCGGAAGCCAAGTGCATTGCTCGATCGTGCGGGTGCAGGCCCAGGCCAGATGAGGACTCTACCATGGTAGGACAGAGAGTGCGAAGGTCTTTGCTGGTTATATTGAAGCTCTTGCTCGTCGAGCCGGGAGGGATGAAGATGGCGCATGAGAGGTTGGTCACAGCCGACCACGTCGGGGCAGCTGCTATCGGGGGTTCATCTTCGATTTCTTCGATAGTCAGGGCTTTCACGTCAGCCGGTTGAAAGGCTATATTAGCATCGTCACGGCTCGTTAACGCGACCTGGGCCTTTAATGTCTGGCACACTTCCGCCAGATATGTTAAGTGTTCTCGACTCAGCAGGCAAAATGCCGCCCCCGTCTTCACGATAGCCAGCATGGCCACCGGCGTCCATTTTCCCCGATCAAAACAGCATGGAACAAAGTCACCCGGTCCTATGCCGTTTGCCTTCAGTCGCGCGGCAAGGACGGACGAGAAGCAGTCCAGCTCACCAAAAGTGAGGGAGCCGTTCCAGGCATCCACCGCCAGCTTGTCAGCGTGGAGCTGACATTGCTGCTGCATCGCTTCGTAAAGACGATCGGGCTCGCCCAAGGTGGTACACTGATTCCAGCGTTCGACCTCCGGCGCATAGTGATCGCTGAAGAGCTCAACACCGCCGATAGTCTGGCTAGGCGTCTGGACAATGCTTGTCACCGCCACACTCAGCGCAGCCGCCACACTGGCAGCTTGCTCTTCGGTCATATAGCGTGCCCAATATCCGAGGAAGCATTCGAGGACGGGCTGGGCCGAAGAGACGAGAACAATCATGTCATGCTGCGCGCTCCCCCCCCCAGTCAGCAAGTATTAGTAGCCATTGAGGCAAAGAAGCGACGTAGCTTACCTCACTTGGGCCCTTGATGCCATGTAGCTTCAATCTAATGGAATCAGAGCCTTTGTGCTCCGCGTCCTCCTCCTGGTCGAAGTTTGGCAAGAAGTTGATGGCTGTGTTGAAGCCACAGTCCCCGACAAGATTCAGCGCATCAAACAGAGCAGGCAGATTGACCTGCTGATAGGAGAGTCCCGCAATGAACTCGGCTTGCATATCTTGCGCCGTCTGCTGCAAGGAAGTCTGCTGGTCAAACTGCACACGACAGATGAGGGTGTTGAGATAGGGGCCAACCGCCTCCTCCACCCCGTCCAGCGGCACGTCGCGCCCATTGGTTAGGTAGGTGAAGGCCACGTCGTTGGATTGCGTGAAGCTGCGCAACACGAGCGCCCATGCCAGCTTGAATAAACTCGCCACGGTCAGGCCGGTCTCGTGGCAAAATCGCTGATATCTATGCTGAATCGCCGCAAGACATACCGACGCCCTTCGCCCGCCGACTGGCTCTTCGGCACCTTCGGGTCGAAGCCGGGGGAAGATACAGGGGGGAACCCCTTGGAGGTACGACTTCCAGTATGCAAGCGTGGACTCTCTCAGGTGGCGCGAGAGATAGCGGGCGAATCTCGTGTACGAGGCTGCAGGCTCCACTAGGGCACGCTCTTTCGCTCCATCGCTGTTGTACAATCGGGTAAACGCTCGTCCAAGATTTGCTATGGAGGACGCATCCATCAGCGTATGGTGGATGTCGAGAACACAGTAGATTGGGCCGTCGTCGGGGGTCTGATAGACCTGGAACTTTGGGATCCAATCCATCCCTCCGCGCGGTGGCACAGGCGGTTCATCTGGCAGCGAAGTTGGCGAAAAGAGCATGACTAGACTATCTGCGACTCCCACGCCCGGCACGGTTTGCTTGAGGACCACCTGCAAGGCCAGCTTTCCCTCTGCGGCGACCTCAAAAAGGACAGTCCGGAGCGTTGGGTGCCGGGCGGATAGCCTGGACCAGGTGCGTCGCAAGCGTTCTATATCGACAGGATGGTGTGGTTGTGTTGCAGCTACTTCCCAGATCGCACGCGTGTGGTACATCTTGGCAAAGCGAGCATGACTGTACAACATGCCTTCCTGGACAGGGGAGCACCAACACACGTCTTCCACATCTGCACTGTGCAGTTTGATCTTGGCGAGCAAAGGCCGGAGGACTTCGACGTGGGGGTCCGCACTGGGCTCCTTCTCGCTGCCAGAGTCGTCTGACTGGCGCCTTGCCAGCAGCTGAGACAAATTTGCGATTGTTCTCTGCTGCAGGATATCTGCGACTGTGAGGGCGTACTGGTGCGGTCTGGAGAGGTTCACCACTCGCATGGCCGCTAAAGAGTCTCCTCCCAGTCTCAGGAAATCATGCTCGACCCCGAACTGCGTCGGGTCCAGGCTCAGAGCCTCTCCAAATAACGAATGAAGCTTCCTCTCTGTTTCCGAGACCGGCATGACCAATCTGGCCCCCTCCCCTTGGTAGGCTTCTAGTTCTTCGCGAGAATGCTGCTGCACCGCCTCACACAAACTCCGTCTCGCGACTTTGCCCGTCAAAGTGGAGGGCACCCGGGCCAACGGTAGATAGACACTAGGAAGCATGTAGCTGGGAAGAAGGGATTCCAGGCGTGCTCGGATACGTTTGACGTCCGAGAAGAAGTCCGGGCTCGCAGTCGCGAGCAACAGGGGGGCGCCTGCGCTGTCCGCCGCCTCCCTCTTCGGTTGATAATCCGACGAGTGGAGGAATAGTGCCACGATCGGAATCTCCTTGCCATTGGCAGGAATGGCTGACTCGGCGATCGTTTGGACCCCATCTCGACAGACCGTCCGCGCATGCGCCTCGATCTCGCCGAGGTCCAGTCGTTGGCCGCGTATCTTGACCATTGTTCCTTTCCGGCCGACATACTGAATGCTACCGTCTGCCGTGTAGCGGAACAAATCGCCTGTTTTATACATGCGTCCGGGAGTGGTCCCGTCGAGCTTTGCTTGCAGGTCGTGCCGCCACTTTGGAGCCTCGATGAACGCCGAGGCGGTTGCATCAGCGTTATCCAGATACCCCCACGCCAGGCTGGGCCCTTCAAGAAGTAGTTCGGCCACTACCCCGATGGGGGCCAGCTTCTGGTGGTTTGTAGGGTTGACCAGCCACTGGCGTACAATCAGCGATGGGGGAAAGGCTTTGAGGTCGCATCGCGGGGTCATAGATAGAGGACTGGGACACGGGAGCCCGGCGTGTTCACTCATCCCATAGGCCTGGATCAGCTGGACCTGACTTGTGGCCGTCCAGCGCTGGAAGTCCTGATCACTCATGCTTTCACCACCCAGAACCAGAGACCTTAGGCTCGAGGGCGGGGCGCTGGCATCCATGCGGCTCAGAAGCGACGGCGTCAACGCGGCCCAGCTTACCTGCATTTTCTGCATTGCTTCGGGCAGGTTGTTCGTCCGGTCGAACTCCGAGATCACGCAAAGGGTCGCACCGGTACTCAGAGTGTAGTAGGTTTCAACCACAGAAAGATTGAAGCTGTAGGCGGCAAATTGCAGGACCCGTGAGTCGGAACGGATGTCCCATGATGAAGCCTGCCGAGAAAGGTACATTAGGGCCTGTTGCTCCATCACCACGCCCTTGGGCAACCCCGTTGTGCCGGACGTGAAGAGAATATATGCCGGTGCTTCAGGATCGGTGTCGGGGTGGCCGGGGTCCGCGGTGACGGAGTCCCCGGCCAGTGTGCTGGGTATAGTGACCACGTTCTCGATCAGAGTAGAAGCCCGTCCCGAAAGGGCTTCGGACGAGAGAATGAATCTGGTCTTGATAATGCCCAGAATCGACCGCAGGCGGTCATCTGGATGCGACGACTCGAGAGGCACGAATGCAGCCCCAACCATCCAAATCGCAAGCTGGGCGACCGTCGTCCACACGCCCTTCTCTGTGAAAAGCGGAATCAAGTCTCTCGGGCGAAGTCCGGTGACCTGACGCAGGTAGCTAGCCATTCGAGCAGCCTGCTGCACCAGCTCTCTATACGTCAAATTCCCATCCCACGCGCAGATGGCGATTTTGTCGGGGTGTTCCGCAGCCCGCTCATGAATGATGTCCAGGATGGGCTTCAATCCTGGCCGTGATGGCCAATTCCGATTGTTGTTCCACCGCACAATGGCCGACTCATTTTCCGCACTGAGCAGGTCCAAGTCGTCGACTCTCCGGTCGGAGTGTGCGAGAACTTCCGAGATGGCTTGACTGACAGTGGAGGCGAGATGCCGAGCTTGGCCTTCAGACAATAGCGAGCTCTGAGAAAACAACAACACCTGCGAAGAGGCTACTGAACTGGCGGCTTCTTTTACAACCAGAAGAAGCTGGAAAAAGCCATTTCTCTGCAAGCTCTGGCACGTCGCAGCCGTCGCACCCAGCCATACGCAGGTGTTCAGCTTGCGGTCATTACCGGACGGTAATGGTGTCTCCCTGGCCATTCGCCGCGTGAAGTCATTGACAGTCTCATCCTTGGATATCGTGGTCTGATAGGTATGCATCTCGCAATCCTCCCCTTGCCCAAGGGCAAAGCACACCGTGTCGGAATCGACAAAGTGCTGGAGGACGATGGGCCAGGCGCTTCGTAGAATTGTTTCTATTGGGATCGCCTCTCTCTCCATGGTCGACACTCGGCTCATTGTGGATTTTGGCGAGTCCACAGGGACCTCATGCCAGGTCGTCGCCTCATCGTCACGAGGCGCACAAACCGAGGTCAGCGCCGGGAAGATCCCCATCGGCGCTGTCGCGTCTCCTTCCATCGTCGTTGTTCGAGGGCAACCGTGGGTAGTTCTAAGGGGTATAGAGAACCATGCCCTGAATAAAGGATTTTGGGAAAGCTTTCCTGAACACGATCAAGTCAAATGTGATCTGCACAAGATGGTGAACGGAGTGAAAACCAGATCAACACGCAAGGCCCACTTGGATGATATGCAAGGGACAGAAGCTCCTCGGGGGGCTGTCCTTCCCCCCCCCTTTCTTTCGACCCTTTAGCTGGGGTCCAGAGTGGGGGGAATCTCTGAATGCGGTGCGCTGTAGTGAACCAGTTTCGACGTCGGTCATCGACCTGTATTGAATCTACCACGGAGTCAGCAACCACGGTCGAGGTCGAGTGAGGGTTACCGCTTTCAGCCCTGATGTGGTCGAGGTTGCAGTGGGGCTCCGCTTGACAGACACCTGTCATCTTCACCATTGCAAACTACGACGAGTAATTGGGCAAACACGACTCATCTGATCATTCTGACAACATGTTCAGCTTTTGTCAATCATTCATAGATTCAACCAAACTCGACGCGATCTTTGAATGACGCTGAGTCGATCAAAATGGAAGATCGGCCGTATATAACGTGCAGCATTTCGATGCAAGCACACAAGGCAGAGTAGGAACTGAGACTTCTTATTGATTAACTTACTACATCTCTTTCTTGACAAATCATCACATCATCACATTCATTGAAGACCACTATGACCCACAAATTGCCGAGCTTCCCCATCAAGGGAATATCCGACAAGAGCGATGTCCAGCCAAGGCAGGACTTGGCTGCTTGGTCCAGCTCCACCAATGTGGAGAGTAAGGTACAAGTTTCCCTCTTCCTCCGGGCGCTGGACAAGCTCCAGAAGAGAGACCCCGTGAATGATCAGCTCTCCTATTTTCGACTTGCCGGTATGTCCTCCCGCCCCTCCCTCAGGATAGCGTAACACATGGGTTAATGAACTGGACATTTAGGAATTCATGGTGCGCCCAGCCAGGCCTGGGACCATGCTCCAGATCCCGAGCAAGACTTTAAGGGGACCGGCGGATACTGCCATCACAATGATTATTTGTTTCCCACCTGGCATCGTCCGTACATGCTGCTCTATGAGGTATTTGCTGAGATTACCCGGCAACGATCAACGCAAAGTATCATGTCACTGATGACTGAATCACTCTAAATCAGCAATGTTTGCACCATATAATGATCCACGAAGTGATCCCAGAAATCACGGATGCCCGTGCCAAGAAGCACTGGACCGAGGCTGCGAACTGCTGGCGTCTCCCTTACTGGGACTGGGCGATCAAACAACCCGACACCAACGAATACGGCCTCCCTAAAATCTTGTCGGACGAGGTTTTTGAGATTCTGGAGCTGGGATCCCGCACCAAGATTGATCCGAATTTCGGTGATAACCCGATGTTCAAATTCGTGAACCGAGTAAGGAATTCACAGGACAAACTGGTGCCCACCCCCATGGGAGATCCGGTGATGGGAAAGTATGCGATCAAATTTGAGGGAACTAAGCTCGGGGATATTCCAGTCAAGGTGAGCATTGGGATTCCTTTTTATTAAGTTCGTACCCGAGACATCCAACACTCTGCTAATGCGTCGTCGTATAGTTTGGCGAAGCAGCCGGCACCAGCCGCTATGCGGATAGCACCGACCAACAGCAATGGGTGCCAGGCTATGACCTCAACGAGAAGGTTGGGGAGGCGATCGTCAAGCACCAGTGGATGGGCGAGGATCCCAGCACTACGACGATACAGGCGGTGGTCTCGCGTCTACTAAGTGACTCATACTTTCAAGAGTACGAGCCATTTGCTTCGACCAGATATTCCCAGA
The DNA here is from genome assembly GCF_003184765.1 of Aspergillus aculeatinus CBS 121060. NCBI lineage: Eukaryota > Fungi > Ascomycota > Eurotiomycetes > Eurotiales > Aspergillaceae > Aspergillus > Aspergillus aculeatinus. Next base: position 198,869 of record NW_020291530.1, on the reverse strand, counting down.
CGCATCCCGCCGAACACGTCAAGAACGTGTTGCCAACGGAGCATCTGTCCCTGGAGATGGTGCATAACAACATCCACGAGTGGTCGGGAGGATCACAGCGGGATGACGCTGGTGTACCCACCCAAGGGCATATGGCGAATGTCCCGGTGTCCTCATTTGATCCGGTCTTCTGGATGCATCACTGGTATGATTCTCCTCCTTCCATTCTGAAGCCAGGATCAAGTCGTCTGATCGTCTTCCAGCAACGTGGATCGTCTCCTAGCGATCTGGCAGTACCTCAACCCCGATAAATGGCTGAATGAAGCTGATGGGCTGTCACAAAACCTGGAACCCTTTTCCACGGATCATCACAGAACTCCTTGGAACTCCGTCCTCGCCAGACCGTGGGAGCAGTATGGCTACAGTTATCCGGAGCTGGCGGGCAACCCCAAGCGGGAGGATCTCATCCAGGCCATCCAAGCGAAATACGGCGCGCCTGTAAAGCAACTGCGGCCTGCGCAAGGCAAACACTCGCTACCGGGGATCAGTCATGAGACATTCCAGGACTACATCATCAACCTCATCTATGATCGGTGAGTTGCTCTACTTTCAGGGCTGGACCCTTGATCCCCCAGATGGCTAATGCTCCTTGTCGCAGCAACGCCTTGGACGGATACCCGTACAAAATCAGCTTCGCCCTCCTGGTTGATGAGCGAACCCACCTCCCCGTCGGCGAGGTCTACAACTTCAGCACCCCGCTAGACTCCGATTGTGGCAACTGCCAGACTCAAAAGAAGGAAGGCGTGCTCTCCAAAGCCCAGGTGCCGATCACGCTGCACCTGCACGAAGCAGTGCGTCGCCACAGCGGGGTTATCCGCGCGGTGAACTACACCCCTGATGACGAGCCGGGCTTGCGGCCGGAGTACATGCAGCATTTCCTCGAGGGGGCGCTGATCTGGACGGTGACGACGGTATGTAGCGGATGCCTCCTTTTCCTTTTCGGCCTTTACTTCTCTTGACCTGGCTAACACGATATTATGACAATGACAGAATGGCGGACAAGTGATTGAGCTGGATGACTTTCCTGGTCTGGAGGTCACCGTGCTGACTGCAGAGGCGCAGTTTAGCGAAACGCACGCGGCACGTTACCAGCCTAACAAATACGAGATCTTGCACCGGGCGACTCATGGCAAGCCCAAGGGAAGACGGCATCCACACCATCGAGAGCTTTGAGGTTGCACTAGACTACTTCTTTGGTGTGAACTAGAAATTAATCATAACCATTTGTTCTGGAGTCGGAATACTTTGTTGGTACTGTACTGTATTGTATTATATCATGCTGTAAGACAGCATGTAATGTAACGATGTAACATACCGGTGGTGACACAGGACCGAATCTTGACATTCCAGGTTAAGTTACGGGAAAGGCTGTTGCGGGCCGGGCCTGATCTTCGCCCTCGGGGTGTAAAAGCCGCTTGTTGTTGTCTACAGCACAAAGGAGCTCAGGCGTACGAAGATTTCTCTATTCTCGCTAATTCTATATCAGAAATTGAAGAGAACGGGAGGCACATTTGCCAATTGCCGACTTTAACAGCGCAGAATAAAAAAAAAAAAACCAAGCATAGCTTTGTAGACGGGGAGGCGGGATGGAATGTCATGTTTCGGGGTTAGGGCTAATGATGCGAGGCGGTCCGGTATGAGCGGCGGCATTCACGACTCAGGCCTAGAAACAGAACAGACTCGACGGAGCATTCCTACTCTTTGTTGCAGTTGTTGCAGCTCCGCGGAGTTACTGCCCGCGTTCCCTAGATCTAGCCATTCGACTGGACTGAGTCATTGCATCTGCCACGGAAACTCTGTGTGGAGGAAAAGCCGTGATCATGGAACCTGCTGCCTTGCTGGTTGCGTCGAGAATGCTGGCACTGACGCAAGACGAACTGCTCGCTGCATTTGAGCGTGACAAATAATTCAGGACAGGATGATTGGCGGAGACTGGAGGAGGGTCACCCAGGTCACCCAGCAGCGGTACGGTCAGACCTTGCACGCAAGCAGACAATGTGAAACCTCCATGTCGGAGCTGACAGCACATCGTAGTGCTTACATCATAAAGTTAAGAAGAAAAGGATTCCAGACTCGGAGGGTCAATGCGGCATTTCGCAGAGGCTATGGATAGAATCGCGAGCTTGACAGGCCCATGGCTGCGGGAAACTTGGGCAGACCCTCTCCACTACATCTTCATCGCACAGTAGACCTGCGGTGGAGCTCCAATGTCAATTACACCACCACTCAAGTATAGGTGATGCAAGCATACGCAGCAGTCTGAATCATGCAGCGGTGCACCTTACAAGAGTGGTCGATTCTGTCCAAGAAGATCGGCATGATAGACGCCCGTTCCAGCCATCTCCCCTTCCCTTTACATACTCTAATCACAGTCGAGGTTATCGGCAGAAATGGCGTATCCACTGCTACCTGTTGGCGCCACTGGCGCGGTTTATGTCAGGAAGCATTATCCGGCCCTTCTCAAGGATATCATCCGGGACTGCACCGACAGCATCAACGCGCTGAACCTGTTCAACGAGCTTGTCTCGGCCCCGGATGGCATCGCCCCGGACTCTCCAGGCTTCAAGGAGTTCGACGCCCATGGCGGCGACATGGCGTGCCACATCCGCGCCGGAATGCTGCACGAGCTCTACGACAAGCATCGGGCCTATTTCCTGGAGACCGGGCATGAGTTCCTGGGAGATCCCGTCGTCCACTACTACATGACGCAGTTTGAAACTGTGCGGTCCCGCGCCCAGCACGCCTGCGTCCAGCTCACCAAGCACAACACCGACCCGGAGAAGCTCGGGTTCGAGCGCAAGCGCGACACCCTCCTGCACGTCGTGCAGGTGCTCGGGTGGGAGAATGAGAAAGGTGGTAGTGGTGGCGGACCGTTTGATTTCCTTCCCCCCTCTGGAAACAGCTCTCCTACTACCACCAGCCCCGGAGGCGAGAGCATGCCCAGCTCCACGGGGATGCGTTCATCCATCTCGTCCTCCACGGGGACGCGTTCATCCATCTCGTCCTCCGCCGGGACGGGGGCATCCACGCCCCTTCACTCGTCCATGTCCACGCTCTCTCTGGCCTCGTCCATCACGCCCATGTCTTCACCATCATTCCCCTCGCACAGCGCGTGCAAACGCGACGCCGCATCCCCGACCTGGGACTTGCACGACTCCTCTACGGCCGTGCTCTTCCTGGCAGCCGCCTCGGTGCTGGCCAAGTTCAAGGAATTCGCGCGCATGGGCTCCCGCATCACCGTCCGCTTCGTACCCCAGAAGGCCATGGACCACGGCAATGAGCTCATCGCGCCGTACTGGGACCGCTCGAACACCAACTACGTGGATTTCAAGATCAACCGCATCAAGGACCGGCACTGCTTCCTGCAGAAGTGGTTGTCCCTGATCTCCTGCTCGTGGGTGCAGAGCTGGGCGGCGGGACTGCAACTATCCGACGATCTTCAACGGTAAGACCGACTTCAACCCTGCCGCATGAAGAGGAACCCCCCCTGGGGACTAACCCCCTTGGCGCAATGGGCCACAGATTCATGCTCGAATCGACTCACAAGTCCCCCCGCGAAGTGAGCGTCTCGGCCGCCTTCCCCACGTACCTGATCTGCCGAGAGATCTGGGCCAACCGGCAATGGCCACTGCTCCTGCTCGTCAGACATTTCTGCGAAGATGGTGAGTGTTTCACGTCTGCCGAGTATATCCCTACTGGGGGGCATATCGGAAAGCTGACCAGACACACACACACCACAAGGGTACCACATCCGGGCGTACACCACCATGGCCACGCGCCCCGACGACAGCCGCAGCCGCGAGGAAGAAAGCTCAACAACCTCGGGCCTCCACCGGCCAGCCGGCTGGCCGCTCCAGCGCGTGGCCATCGAGGACCTCGTCGCCGACCCGCGGTACCGAACCCAGCCATACATCACCATCTTCGGCAACAGCATGCAGGGCGGCTCGCACCTCGACTATCTGGGCCGGGCCTTCCGCGACGACGGCCACCACCAGGCGGACGTGCCCTACCACGCGGACGCGGACGAGGCTGGCCAGCCCGTCTGCGCGCGGCAGGCAGCGCACGACCGCGCCTTCCAGGCCCACGACCACGACCTCCTGGCCAAGTGTCTCCTGGCCGATCACACGCAGTTTCCGTTCGAGGCGCCGCCGCGCCCGGATCAGCGGGCCGGCACCGTCGAGGGGATCGCGCGCGTGAGCCGCGCCATCGAGGCCCTGCGCGACCGCTACGCCGCGCAGGTCAACGCGCTCGGCGGCGGGCCCGCCAACATCGACGTCTACTGCTGGGAGCATGTCTTTGCCGAGACCCCGGCCCGGGTGGCGGCGGAGGTGCAGGCCAAGGTTGCCGCGGGGGATTTGAATCTTTTCTTCTGAGGGAGATGGGGTTTTTGGCTTTGGCCTTGGCCTTGGCGCTGCTGTTCGTGTGGTTGTGTTCGCTACATACAGTACTGTACACCCGAGGTTTCACCCTCATATTTTATAAAATGTGTGGCGTGTTTAGATACTAGACTTGTAGTCTTTCGAGATTCTGGCTATTGGAGGTATAATACCCTAAGAACTTTTGTTATTCGATTGTCCGCGTGACGCGATAAGAGGACAAGGCCCAAGTCAGCATTTGCCGTGGTTTCTATCTTGATACATTGACGACAGGTTGCGATTCACGTAGCTTAGAAAGACTAGCCGACACCCAGTCGCGACCTTGCGTCGGAGTCCGAGTCATAGGAACCGGACGGATCGGGAATATGAGGTAATGTCATGATTCAAGTCCTCCGCGGGAGAATGCATGACGCACGCCACATGCCAGCGTGGTCATGGTAACCGGGGTCCAACGAAACCACGCAAACCCAAGGCCTCCAGCCCTAACCGGTAGGGATGGTAGGCAGGTCTCGCCCGTGGCCAGTCTGCTTGCTAGGGGTCCGAAGGGAACAAGACATGAAACCGGAGTACAGTATATGCTGCACTAGACCCCCATTGTACATGGAACGTTACAGAATCGTCTAACCTTCCTCCCCCTCCCCGAGTATCTCCGGTGGACCTACCTCTACCTCTACCTCCCCTCCCCAGATGGACTTCCCCAGAGAGTACCCGAGAGCAAATGTTAACTAAATAAAAACCCTCCCCGAACAGCCCCCCGAGACATCACCTCTCCCCCCGGAGGTGAGGGTCTACATCAAATCCTAGTGACACAATCCCGCAAAACCGACACATCCGTGAAGTGTGTTTGCGTTGGCTTTCTTTCCACTGGGCAGTCCATCGACCCACGACGAATGCCGCGAAGGATGAGAAGCAGAGATTTTCCCACCGGGGAGATTGGCATTGGGCATGATGCAAGACTCTGGAGCTAGCTCGCAACGAACCCGTGGGGTGGGGCCGGTAGGCATTCCGCGCATGGATGTCTTCTCGCCGGGCTCCAGCTACTGCATCGGATGGCGACGTGCAGTTGGAATCACCGGTACGTCAGTTTCGAGGGGACTGGATGGGTTGGTCTAGACTGGGTTGATGGGATGGGTCGAGTGTCTTGTGTTGTGTTGAGTAACTTGGTCTAGGTTACTCGGAAAGTGGACCCCGTAGCTTGTTCCTGTAGTGACGCTACATCCCCCTGTTTGGTGAGATGAATTCTCAGCTCGATGGTTGAAGCTGAGGGTGTATGCGTGAGGTGAGTGGACTGCTATTGCGTGGCTTTGTTTGCTGGGTGGGTTGGTCGGCTGTGGGATCCACTAGCGTGTTCTCTGTATATTGCATTTACATTGATCTGCTCTGATATATTGTGTATATTGTGTCATTGAAGACTAAGTCCGTGTATTGGGGTCCACTAGCTTCTTCTCTAACATCGCATGCACCCACTCTACCTAGCATTCTCGGAATTAGACCGATATTCGATACAGCTTTCCTCGGGCACAAGCTTTAGGATCAATGATAGAAGATTGTCTCGTTTCTGTAGAGCATCAATCCAAGCCGACTGAGTGATCATGAAGCAAGATAAGATGAGACAACAGCCATCACTGCTCGCTCTCCACCGCCCGCTTCTTCCACGCAATGGGCTGCATCGCCAGATTCATCCAGACATCGGGATTCTTCTCCCAGGAGCGATACTCCATCTTCTCGCCGGCAGGCTTCTCACTCTCCTTCCAGGCCGGGAGCAGCTCGTAGCGCTCGACGATCTGGGCCAACAGGATCTTCAGCAGCAGATCCACCACATGCCGGCCCAGACACTGGCGGGGCCCGAAGCCAAAGCGCCAGAAATGGTAGCGCCAGGCGACGGGGCTCTTGTCCAGGAAGCGGCGCGGACGGTAGTCGTAGCGGTCGGCGCCCCAGACGGGGTTGTGGACGTTGAGGGCTTCGGTGTCGACGACGATCTCGGTGTGGGCGGGGATCACAAACCCGCCCACCAGCCGGTCGGTCGGGCAGGCCTGGGGCACCGCGAAAGAGGCCATGGGCTTGAGGCGCGCCGACTCGAGGATCGCCGCCTGCAGCAGCGTCGACGAGCTGGCCAGGTATCCCTTCCAGCCGCCGCCGCCGCCGCCGCGGGCCTGGCGGATCTCGGCCACGACCTCGCGCTGCACCGCGGCGTGCGCCGCCAGAAACACCGGGTTCCACGAGAAGTTGCCGACGGTGACGTCCAGGTTGACGAACACCAGCTCGTCCAGGGTGTGCAGCAGCTCGGTTTCCGAGAGCTGCCCGTCCGCCACCGCGCGGTAGAGCGCCACGATCGGCGCGTCCGGGTGGTGCGTGGCGGTCGCGCGGTGGACCGCCCCGTCGTTGAACGCCTTCCAGCGCGCGTGGAACTCGTGCAGCTGGCGCTGGCGCCGCGGCGCCGGCAGGTATCGCCCGATGGCGTAGCGCGCCAGCCCGCCGCCCATCGCCTGCTTCCACAGCGCGTCGCGCAGCTCGGCCAGCTCGCGCAGTTCGCGCTCCATCGCCTCATCCATCGCGCCGTACAGGATGTCGCCCAGGATGAAGAAGGGGAGGTACAGCAGCTCCTGCGCGGGGTCCACCACGAAGGAGGCGGCCGGCGTCCCGTCGGGCTGGGGCTGCGACGGCAACTTCTGCGCCTCGATCGCGTCCAGCGCCTGCTGCACGCGCTTCTCCATCAGCCCGATGTACGACGGGGCGGTGCGCTGGTGGAACGGCTCGGCCATGGCGGCGCGCATGCGCGCCCAGCGGTCCTGGTTGACCAGCCCCAGACACTGGCCCATGAGCGCGCCCGCCAGCCACCCGGCGTTCATGTCCTGGGCCTTGAGGTGCTGGCCCGAGTCGTGGAAGATCGCCTTGATGTCCTCCGGGCACCCGACGATCACCTCGGGCCGCATCCCGTTCCAGATCCGGTAGATGGCCCCGAACTGCTCGCGCCACTGCACCGACTGGTCCTGGTAGAACTTGGCCATGTTGCCCTGTCCGTTCGGGTACACGTACCGGCATCCGGGGATCGTCGTCTGCCCGTCGGCCGACTTGATGGGGAAGCGCACGCGGAGGTAGACCTGGTGGATGTGTTAGAAGGCAGTTCAAGCTACTCTACTCAGCAACAGGGCTGTGGTGCGATGCATGCATACATTGATGACCCACGAGATGAGCCGGTTGGGAAGCGTGTTCTCTGTAGCCGCTCGCTGGAAAAAGGTGGCAACGAGGAAGATCGGGAGAGCGATCAGCCCGAACAACGTCAAAAGCTCCATGCTGGATGGGATGGCTTCTTTCTGGAAGAGTTGTAGGAAGAGGAGGGGAGGGAGGTTGGTTGGAAGAGGTTGGGGTGGAACCCCGGCAGTAGGAAGCTGAAGAATGATGGGAGTTATATGACTCGACTGTCACTTACTCTTTAAGTTACTTGGAAAGAAAGCCTACCTTGTTACATCTAGCATACCGTACGGTACGGTACCGAACTGGCTTTGGGGCCCAACACAACCGGGGATGCGGGAAACCGGATCCAACCTAAATCCCCACTATGGACGGGGCCCTGATGCAACTCTCCATTAGACTATTATTACCGCCACACGTCTTATACTCCACGACTGTTGAATTCACCGCGAGCTTTCCCTTCTTATCTCTTATCATCATCATCATCATCATCATCATCATCATCATCATCATCATCATCATCATCATCATCATCATCATCCAGTAGCAGACGTCACAATTAACTAACCTTCAAGTCCGTGCCTGGGCTCACACAAGCAACCGTCCGCACGCGGTCATGTTTGCAGTGGCAGCAGAAGTCCAGACCGTCCGGCTGACCCATGTAGCGAATGCGGCCTGTCTTTTTCCCCGTGAGACAAACAGACAGGGTGTTCCGTGGCAATCGTCTCCGAACATCAGCCCTGGCCCTGCGTGGACAAGGTCCCCGTGGAGGTGACCTTCAATACCGTGAGCCCGCACCTCACCCCGCTGGCCTTTCGTCCGTCCCAGGAGCTGTGGTGGGGAGGCGACGCCTACGCTGGAGTCAATTACCATAATCCGCGGGGCTTTAATTTTCAGTTCGCCGACGATAAGGGTTTTATTGCGCGTCTGCAGTTCTGGGCGGCTGGTACGAGCCCTTGTTTTCTTTTTCTTTGTATATGCGTTGTTTCTCCATCCCCTGATCTAATCAAATCGCACACAGGAACCAAAACATACAGCCACTTCCACAACCACAGCAACGACATCCTCCGAGAACTGTGCATTTGTCTCTCCTACGGCACCGAGGAAGGGGGCGTCTGGGTGCCCTGCGCACCGGACATCAAACAGTCCGCGGCGGAGCTGGACATGCTGCAGGCCAACCATCCCGAAAGGTTCACGCGACTTGCCCTCAAAGAGCTGGAAGAGCATGGCCGCGTGTGGGAGGTGGATGCGGACGGCCAGGCGAGTCGTGGCTGGCAGAACGTCGTCGTGCATCCGCGGCATACCTGGCGCGGGGGAAAAGGCGAGCACATGGATGTGTGGATGACGGTGGAGTTTGATGCGAATTTGGATCTGGGGAAGTCGTCGACTGGTGGTGTGAGGGTTGCGATGCGGTGAGGTGGCTGGTGGTTGGGTACCTTAACTCTCAAGAGGTACCTCCGGGTGGGTGAGGTACTGGGAAGCGTATGATTCCGACCTCGTGGTTGAGGCTCGACTTAATAGAAAAGTGCCTGGATGAGGTTAGTCAATCAATTGGACTCGGTGGGCTGTTGATCAGATACTGAGCATAACGCTGGGGCGGATACGGGTCTCCCTGAAACTAGAAAACATAAGCCCTAAGTCCGACACGTAGGTACTTCAGCATCTGTGTGCATGACACATCTCCGTTGTCCAGAGCCAATTGAAAGTCATCTGCGTTGACAACAGCCCCATGGAACAGAGGCAAGCATGTCATCATAAAGAAGCGAGGCTAGTGGAACGGTGAGATGGCGATACCGTGACCTCACGAGTCGGCGTCGTAGCACTGGATATGCCCAACATAAAGCCAGCAGAGGTCGCTTGAAAGTCCATCCATGGTGATTCTCCAGCCCTTGCAATTGGTGACCCCCCGTGCAATGTATCCGATCCAGCAAGTAATCAGCCCAGTGGCTTCTCCCAACCCAACCGTGACAATCGCCTCGGGGATTGTCATCGGGACCACGCAGGCCCTCCCCTCCAGCACAGAAACAGCCAATGTGTATCTGGGGATCCCCTTCGCCCAGTCGCCCCCCGTGCGATTCGCACCTCCCGAAGCGCCAGCGCCATGGCCGTCTCCCATCTATGCCCAGGAGTTCAAACCCTCCTGTATGCAGGTCTTTGCAGACTTCAACAGTGCGTATACCGTGCTCCTTGTATTGGAATCCCGCCAACCAACCATGCAGAGATGCCGCACGCCGACGGGCTCGCGATGACAACCACAGAGGATAACCCGTGGACGGAGGACGAGGACTGTCTGTATCTGAATGTCTGGACCCCTCGGGGATCGAATGCCACAGATCTAGAGGTGATGGTCTGGATTTACGGCGTGAGTTCCAAGCCCCCGACTCTCTACTCCTGTCTTCTGTATCCGAGTCAATTTCTGAATGCAAATCCAGGGGAATCTGGCCTGGGGCACATCATCAGACCCATTCACAGAGGGCACCGCCCTCGCCGTCCGTGGAAACATCATCGTCGTGAGCTTCAACTATCGTTTAAGTAGTACGTATCACCCGTCCCCACCCCCATTTTTTGCTTGATAGCAAAGAAGAACCCTCATACCAACGAGAACAACTTCTAGTCTTTGGCTTCTCCAACTCGCCCTCGCTTCCCCTCACCCACCGCAACGCAGGTTTCCTCGACCAACGTCTCGCCCTAGACTGGGTACAGCGCAACATCCACGATTTCGGCGGCAACGCCTCCAAAGTGACCATCTTCGGCCAGTCCGCCGGCGGCTACTCGGTGCAACAACTGCTGGCTGCACCCCCGGGCCCGAAGGACCGACCCCCCTTCCGCGCAGCGATCATGCAGTCGTTTGCGCGCGCGTTCGGCGGCAACGGGACAGCCAACTACCTCAACGCGGCGGAGCACTTCAACTGCACCGGTAGCCCCGATCCCCAACCCCAATCCGATTCCCGATCTGATCACGATCATTTCCAGCCCGGCAAGGATGTAAGATCCCGAGAGAAAGACGAGGAGGTCCTCGCCTGCCTCCGCCGCGTCGACGCAGTCGAGCTACGCGACTACGCCGCGCAAGCCGAGCTCGACTTCGCCCCCGTCGAGGACCACCACACGTGCATCACCAACGTAACGGACCACATCCTGAACGGGCCGGGGCTGGCGGACGTGCCGCTGCTGCTGGGCTCCACGCGCGACGAGCTCAGCGCCATGGTGTACGCCCTGTCCTCCAACGCCACGGACCCGGTGCACACCACCTGGCATCGCGTGCACGACCGACTAATCAGTACCGGGCTGCGGCACGATCCCCCGTTCGTGACAACAGCCGAGGAGATACGGAAACAGGCGGACGAGGCAGCAGCGAAGCTCCTCTTCTCCCCCTCCTCCTCGTCGCTGTCGAAGAGGAACTACGGCCTGCTTGTTCGTCTCGCTAGCGATATCGTCTTTACCTGTCCGACTAGTCGGGCTTGTAATGTGACTACCGCCAGCAGCAGCAGCAGCAGCAGCAGCAGCAACAACAAACGCAGGTCCGGTGTCTGGCGGTATCGGTGGTCAACGGAGGCGGCGGCCCCCGGGACAATCATCCCCAATCACGGGGCGGTGCACGGGGCGGAGATCCCCGCCATCTTTGGCACGCATCTGCCCGACACGCCCGCGGACACGCTGGCCATGACTGCCTACATGCAAGAGTTATGGGCGGGGTTCGCCAAGCATCCCGTCGCCGGGCCTGATTTCAACCCCTCCGAACCGCATGACCAGCCCACGGTGGTTGACTTGTGGTACAATGGTTCGTCCCATAAGGTTGATGTCGCTGCCACCGAGGTCGACGCGTGGTGTGTGTGGCTGATGGCCGTCGCGGACCGGTTGGGGTTTACTTGGTAATGCTAGTGTGTGTATGGGTGGTTATGTCGAGGATCTCGGTGCCCGAGGATAGATTTTCCTTGCTTCGAGCACATGTCTCGTTGAGTTTTCAGCCATCTACTTGCCGATAGGCACAGAAAGACCCTTCGATGACGCAGGGCGGGCTGTTGATCCTTGGATTGCACAATACTTCAATCTCCCAGGATAGTGTATGTGAGATTGTATTCCAGTTGTCTAATTCCAGCTCTTGATGAAGAGATCATATAGGGCTGCAGTCCTTGTATTGTTCTTCAATCAGCCTGAATAGTCTTACGGGTAGGAGGAGTGCTGCCTGGAGAATCCAGCCAATCGGCAGGATTCCAGCACAACCAAGGCTTATCTTATCCGCGATTTGGGGTCCGTGCCGCAGCTCCGAGCTCCGATTTCTCGGGCTACGAATGCGTACGGTACTCCGTACCCCGTACAAAATTACAAATACCTCTTATCGCACCCACTCCATCCCTCGAGTCCCGTCAGCTTATCCCTCCCTCCCCAACTCCCCAACTCCACCACACCACCCCATTTCCACCATGCGCAGCACTCTGTTGACCCTCCCGCTGCTCCTGAGCACCGCTCAGTCCGCACTCGGTGCGTCCAGCTCTTTCAGCAGCAGCCGCCAGCAGATCCTCGAATCCCCCAACCAAGCCCCCTACAGCCATGACGACGCCATCTTCGTCCTCGACGAAGACCGCGTCCACGCCGCCCTCCGCGAGCACCCCGACGACCCGGTCGCCGCCTTTCTGGCGCTGAGCCCCGATAGCGCCGACTTCCTCGCCCAGCCCCGGCTGCTGCACGTCCGCGGAGAGCCCCAGCCGCAGTGGATGACCGAGGGCGACAAGCTGCTGCTGCGGCAGCAGGGGAAGAAGTTCATGGACATCACGGAGCATGAGGGTTTCTACGCGGAGCAGGTGCATGCCCTTGCAGGTTCGGCGAGTGCGTACATATCCATTCCTTCCATCCGGGGGGGTTCCAATGTTAATTTTTGCGGGGTTACCAGACCTGCCGGACTTGACGCACCAGCGCTACGTTCGCCCCCTGTTTGATCAGGTCGAGAAGGCGCACATGGAATACGTGCTGCGGCACATGACCAGCTACTACAACCGGTACTACGGGGGTATCCATGGCGAGATGAGCTCGCAGTGGCTCTACCAGCACATCGCCAAGGTCCGTACCCGTACCCTTGCCACAGGACTCGGGCAACCGGGACGAAACTAACGCGCTCAAGATCATCGACGAATCGCCCTTCCGCACCCACATCTCCCTGGAGTACTTCACCCATGCCTTCCCCCAGTCCTCGATCATCGCGCGCTTCGAGCCCAAGGTCCGCAACTTCTCACTCCCGCTGACCATCATCGGCGCCCACCAAGACTCGGCCAACTACCTGTTCCCGCTGCTGCCCGCGCCCGGCGCCGACGACGACTGCTCGGGCACCGTCAGCATCCTCGAGGCGTTCCGCGTGCTGGCTGCGAGCGGATACACGCCCCAGAACGGGCCCGTGGAGTTCCACTGGTACGCGGCCGAGGAGGGGGGACTCTTGGGGAGCCAGGCCGTTGCGCGGTACAAGAAGGAGGAAGGGGCGCGGATCGGGGCGATGTTGGAGTTTGTACGTTTGCCTTTTGCCCCCGTGATCTACATCATCATCATCCCGTGGGACTAACGCTGGGGGCAGGACATGACGGCGTTCATCGCGCACAATTCGACCGAGGAGATCGGCTTCATCGCCACGGAGGCGGACACGGCGCTGACGAACTGGACGGTCAATCTGAGTCGCGAGTATATCTCGATTCCGACGGAGGTATATGAACTGGGCGCGTACGTTTTCCACTTTCTTGAGGGGTGTTTTGGATTCTAATCTTGAGGTGGATAGCGGTGCCGGGTCGGACTACATGTCCTTCACGCAGCTCAACTACCCGTCGGCCTTTGCGTCGGAGGGCAACCCCCTGGCTGGCGGGAAGATGCCGGGCAACTTCGATCCGTACGTCCATGGCGTCAACGATACGATGGACGTGGACGATGAGACGGGGTATTTCTCGATCGACGTGAGTGGTTTCCCGGTCGTGGTCGTGCTCATCACTAAAATTTGCGGAACAGCACATGGCTCGCTTCAGCGAGTTGGCGATCGCCTTTGCCGTGGAACAGGGTGGTTGGGATAACAAGTGGCGGTAGTCGGAGTTGTTGGGTATACGTACCATCTGTCGATATGCATGAGCCTGGGTCCCTGGGTCACATAGATACTGAGTTATTGAGAAGTTGCCGTTGGTCTTTCCGTCCTTCCCAGAGAATGAGCCCGCTTTCCGCCAAGCTCCTCTCCCCTCTTATTCTTCTCTCTGGCCCATTCTACATCTTTCGTACCCTCCAAACTCAGGTGAACCTCGCCCCATCCCTCGGAAACAGCAGTGCTGTCTATCACATCGCAAAGCTGGAGCATGTCACAGATGTCTAAACAGCTCTAGACAAAGACATCCGGCTTGGAAGACGGCAACCCTCGGGGACTGCGTGTGAAGTCGGAAGGGGTCACAGTCACAATACATATCGATCAATGAAACAAGAAAGAAGTAATAATCGATCCCTCTGCTTGTAAACTGGTGGTATGTGTGGATGGAAGAGCAGGGATTGTAGTAGGGCCACGGTTTGACCCGGCGATATTGCGTTGGCGTATGGTTCCGATTGGAGTAGCTCGGCTTCCTGGCCCACGAGCTTTATTGGAGCACCAATTTCCCAGTCCTGCGACATGCGGCAGATCATGTTGGTCTCTGCATTGAGCAGTTTTGAGATTTATTGGCTGGGTCCGTCAGTATCCGATCCGGCCTGCGAAGCAGTGCCCGGACAAGACAGAGGATGGCGTTTTGGCCCAACTCACGATCGCCTCGGTGGAAGCACATCGAGTATTTGTCGGGTGCTGTGCAGGAATCCCAGGAGAGGAGGGAAGCCTGGAGACACGGTCGTCCTACCACTTCGGCTGTGGAGCTTGATGACCCAATGGCGAAACGGCTGTCCGATCCCCTCGCCCGCAACAGAGCTACTCCACCGAACCGGACGGCACCTCAATGGGACGAAATCAAATGGGGGTTGCAAGAGCTGCAAGTAGGGGCTTGCTTAACAGGCTGAGGCCATCACAAAAAAAAAAAAGAAAAAGAAAAAAAAACTTGCTCCCCGTAGATAGTAGCGATGTCGATTTGATTGGTCCGAGTGCATAGACTCCTAACCGTAGTATATATACTAGCATGTACGGAGTAGCTACCCATCTAATCATCTTGACTCTGAATTCGATTGATTTCTGCAGTGAGATATGAGACTCCCCTTCCTAGGCTGCTGATATCACCAGAAACAGTCGGACATGAACCCAGTACACACAGTTCTCCCCTGTAGCCAGCCCTCATGGAACCCCCACCCCCGATCAAAGAAAACTAAGAACACTCCACAAACCCATCATAACTACTCGCTCCGGTGTGGGTGATCACCCCGGCCAGCTGATCATTGGAGTTGAAAATGACGCGATCCGCCCCCGGCGATCCCCCCGTGTACACCTTGAAGCTGCTCAGGATCGGGTACTCGTAGTAGGTGCCGGACACGCCGAACGCGAACCCCTCGTCGTCGCGGTAGACGTGCGGGTAGTCGTCGATGGTGTCGCCGGACTCGTGCAGCGACCACCCCTTCGCCTGGGCCGCGCTGACGTCGCTCGCCCAGTAGCAGGTGCTGCCGCAGGTGTAGGCGCAGGATTCTTCGGCTTTGGGCTCGGGGGCGGGGGCGGGGGCGGCCAGGACCAGCGAGGTGGTGAGGAGGAGGGGGAGGAGGATTGTCTTTGTCCCCAGGGATTAGTTGGTGGATGAGGGGGTTGGGGGACGAGGGGATGGGGGGATGGGGGGATGGGAGCTTACCTTGATAGCGGACATTTTGGTAGCTTCGGTTCTTTGTATTGGATAGGGCTGGGGATAAACTCTGAGGTGGTTTGTGCTGGAGTAGGTTGGATTGGACTGAGCTGAGGCGAGATAACCAGGCCTATTTATCCTTTCCCCTGGAAGTCTATCTAGTACCCAGACAGCGTCAACGGACTCCTCCGATCCCCGACATGTCAATCAGGTCTAATGCATGAAGCTCCGAGTGAGGTAACATCGGTGCCTTTGCAGCTGCAGCTGCATTGCAGTGCAGTCGAGATTATCTTCAGGGAATGGGCCAAGCAACGCAGACCACTGGTTGATTAGGGTTCGACGGGGGTATGTTTTCTTCAGGGACTTCCGACGGAGATCCCGGGCGCCGGGGACTCACACCCAATCATTTGGATAGATAACGGCATGTGGCGGGGAGGAGGCACGGGAGGCGCCGATCTGTACCCTGGTTTGTAGTATCTTTTCCTTCCAGGGTCAGGACTACTATACTCGCTTCAGGTTGTATCGTGCGTTGCTTGTCGCACGTTGGCTTTTGTGGTTGGTTTGGTGGTTGGGTTAGTGGTTGATGTGGTGTTGTGAGTGGGGGGGTGAAGGTGGGTTATACTGCTGCTACTACTGCTGCTACTGCTGCTACTGCATCAATCAGCTAACTCGCCCTCATCACGGGTAAGGACTTCTCCGATCTGCTGGGATGTGCTTTCAGGTTGTTGTTGGTCGTTATCAGGAGGATATTGCCGTGAATCTTTTGTTGCACTTGTAAGGAATAAGGGCTTGGAGGGAGTCAATGGGCTTGGGTCTTTGTTCCCGGAACCGAATGGGATATGTTCTTTGCTGGACATGTACAGCCTCAGATTAGATGTATTTCGCTGCTGTATAAATACCAGGTTCATGAATTCCAGTTTCACAGTAAATATCATCTGCATCGCCTGTCGGTAAACAGACTCAGACTATAACACGCATCACCTACCGTACAGTCCGCACACTGCAACTGCAACTGCAACTGCAATCTAACTCCACCATCCTAGAAACAGCAAAATGTGTGCGCTCCTCATCTCCGCCTGGATGTGCCAGTACCTCCACCAGCTAACGCAGAACAGCGGCCTGACAGACTACCACTCCACCGCGCAGGACCTCTACCAAACCTTCCGGGAGCTGGTCTACGACCGCCGAGGCTACCTGCACCTCGAAGAACTGGCCCGCGACTCCTGCGAGGACCCCTCATCGACCTACACCCTGCACATCGGCCACCTGCGCCAGGCCGCCCTCCAGCTCCTCGACCTCGGCGGGAAGCTGGCCGCGCTGGACGCCTCCGCGGCGGCCGCCACACAATCCCTGAACACCTCCACCCCGCTCCCCACCGCCGACGTCCTCTCCGCCATCCAGACCTCCCAGGACGTCGAGACCGCGCGCTGGCACCTCCGTGACCAGATCCGGCGGACCTTCGACACCGCGCGGTGGTGGCTGCAGGACCTGGGGGCGGTGATCACCGACGAGCTCGAGGACGAGAAATCCCCCCCGCCGCTGTGGCAGCAAATCGCGGACAAGCGGTTCCACGCGGAGGAGTACCGGGGGTTTGCGGCGCAGTTGGAGGCGTGGTTTGCGAGGCGGCGGCAGCAGCAGCAGCGGCAGCAGCAGACCACCGTTCGTGATACTGTTCGTGATCCCCAAGAGTTCACACTCACCCCGCTCCACCACCGCCTCATCCGCCTCAACATCAAACGAAGACACTACGTCCTCGCGCTCCAACAGCACTCCTCGGACGTGTACACCCTCGACCAGCTCCGCGCCTTCCAGCAGCGCGGCGTGAACTTCCCCGCGCCGCCGCACGCCGACGCCGTGATTCACGGGTCCTGGACGGAGCCGCCGCCGCCGCCCTCCACCATTCAGCAAGAACCAGAAACAGCAACCTTCCAATGCCCCTACTGCCTCACCCCGGTCCCCACCGCCTTACTCGACGACAAATCCTCCTGGCGCAGCCACCTCACCGCCGACCTCCGCCACCTCACCTGTCTTCACCCGGCCTGCGAATCCCAAGAAGCCGAGGGGTTCGTCACGGTGCACGGCTGGGTCGAACACCTCGCGACGGGCCGGAATATCCGCGCGGAGTATGATTCCTTCTTCGATGCTGCGTCGACCACAAAGGATGCTGCTGGGGCTGGGGCTGGGGCTGGGGCGGTAGCTGGAGCTGCAACACCCCCCGAAAAGGCGGGGAGGGTTCCGCATACGGGGGTTCCGGATACATGTCCGATTTGCCTGTGGCAGCCCCATGATGGGGAAGGTGCTGGTGAGGGGGCGATGCTCGTGCATCTGGAACTCGAGTTGAGGTTCTTGGCGTTGCTGGCGATTCCCTGGGCAGCGGAAAAGCCGTATGGGCTTTTTGGGGAGGGGGCGTGGGCGGAATGGGTTGAGGGGCAGGTTGGGTTAAAGGGGGATGTGGATGAGTGGGTGGATTTGGGTTCGTTGGAGGATTGGGAGGATGGGCAAGGGGAGGGGGAGGGGAGGCTTTTGGAGACGGCGGCGATGGGGGTGGATTGATTGATTGATTGATTGATTGATTAGCTCGGCTCCCTTTCTTTTTCTTGTGAATGGGGTGAGTAAGCTGTAATCGTGTCTTTGTTTTTGGAATTGAAGATCGTTTATGGAAATGGATGAAGTTAGCTTTTTTTTTTTTTTTTTGAATTGATTTGAATAGTTGTGTACTCGTAAGGAGGGTAAGAGGGAGGATGAATAGCCTCTTCTTCAGGTATATCTGCATTGGCGTATACACATAGAGGGGCAGTAGTTCTTGGGTGGAAGGATGCGCAACCAGGCAAAGGCATTTTGTTGATATTGGCTGACTCTGTTTGAGTGTGTTGCCAGAGATAGCCATTGAATGATGGAAGAGATTCTTGTCGGGCTGCATCACGCGGCTGAAGGCTGTCATTGAAGAACAGATAACTTTTGAGTTTATCTTTGATGCAGATTGTACTCGATGCTGTCAACTGACGGCTGTCGAAGTAACCCGGAAAAGAACATCATCCCTAATCAAGGTATCTTTATATGTGCACAGCCAACCGCACATGCTTTCACTCTATTCTGCAGTCTATACAATCACCCAGCCAACTCCGGCCAATACTTCTTCACTATCGTCTTCTTGTTCACCTTGCCCATGGCATTGCGCTCAATCGCATCCACCAGCTTCAGCACCGTCGGCACCTTGTACGCCGCCATCTCCTGCTTGAGCTGCGCGCGCAGACTGCCCAGTTCCAGCGGCTCCGTCTGCGTATTGATGTCAGTGGTCCTGTACTTCTGGATAGGTCAACGCTAGTAAGGAAAGCTCACCCCGGCTCGTTGCTTCACCACCGCCGCCACCCGCTGGCCCCATTCCTCGTCAGCCAGCCCCACGACGGCCACTTCCTGAATCGCGTCCAGCCCCAGCATCTTCCGCTCTACCTCCAGCGCCGAGATCTTGTACCCGCCGGACTTGATCAGATCGACTGATGCCCGGCCCTGGATATAGTACGCGCCCTGCGCGTCGCGCCGGGCCACATCGCCCGTCTTGAACCACCCGTCCTCGGTGAACTCCTTGGCGGTCGCCTCGGGCCGCCGCCAGTACTCGCGGAACACATTATCACCGCTGATCTCGATCATCCCGTCCTCATCCACCCCCTCAATGACCCGCCCAGTCTCCTTCTCCGTCAGCCGCGCCCGCACCCCGGGCAGGGGCCAGCCGACGCTGCCGTCGATGCGCTGCTCGACCGGCAAGCCGCAGCTGATGCCCATGCCGATCTCCGTCATGCCGTAGCGCTCGAGCAGCACCTGGCCGCCCGTGCACGCGGCGAACTTCTTCTTGATGGGCGTCGGCAGCGCCGCGGACCCGCTGACCACCAGTCGCAGGGCCTGTGCGCCCGCGCGCGCCGCCGCCTCCTGCGGGGTGCCGCGCAGGCGGGCCTCGAAGTCGTCCACCAGCCGCGAGTAGATGGTCGGCACGGCGAAGAACATCGTCGACCCGCCCTCGGCCCACCGCCGCCAGATCGTCGCCGGGTCAAACTTGGGGTGCATCTCCACCGTCACGCCCGCCAGCAGCGACGCCGCCAGCCCGTTGATGATCCCGTGCACGTGGTGCAGCGGCAGCACGTGGATGAGCCGGTCGGCCGGCGTGTACTGCCACGCCTCCACCAGGCTGCGCGCCTGGAACGTGATGTTCTTGTGCGTGGTCACGCAACCCTTCGGGTTGGCGGTCGTGCCGGAGGTGTAGATCATCAACGCCCGGCGGGTCAGCGCCCATTGTGCGGGCTGGAGAGGGAAGAAGGCGGGCATGGCGAGCGAGGCGAGCTCGGGTTCCGATTTTTGTTGGAATGGGGTGAGGTGCATGAACGGGATCGTGCTGCTACTGCTGCTGAGCCCCTGCAGCAGAGCGTCTTGGGTTCCGGCAAAGGTGGGATGCAGAATGATCAATGAGGGGTCCGAGTCCCCGATCGTGTACAGGAGCTCTTTCACGGGGTGGGAGGTACCTTTTCGCAAAAATGGTTAGCAGTCCCAACCCACAAGTCTAGTTCATATACCGCCGGACAAGAACCTACAGAGTGGCACGCACACACCCCCCGCTGCCCAGACGGCCCATTGTGTCACAACGTAATCATAGCCATTGGGCACCAGGAACGCGATCCGACGCTCCGCCAGATCCCCGGTCTCCGTGAGCGCGAGGGTCTCCAGCAGATGCTGCTTCAACGCGGCCGTATCGGCCAGCAGCTGGCGGTAGGTGAACTGTTGGCCCTTGGTGGCATCGTCGACGGCGATGTGGTAGGGGCGAGTCTGGGCATGCTCCTTGGCCGCGCAGAAGAGGGGCAGCTCCGGCAGCGCTGCCAGTGCGGAAGAGCTTTGTCATTCAAGGATGTGAGCCGGATAGGTGCGTTGTCCGCGGAGGAGGGATTATGTGTCTGTCTGTATCTTACCTCGACTGTGACGAGGATGGCTGGTCCTGTACTACCTCTGCGGTGAGACCCATCTTGGCGACGGGCAACGAAGGGGAGTGAGGAAAGACGAAAAAGAGTGAGTGTCTAGAACCAAAACAAGCGCGCGCGTGTGTATGGTAGAGAGAGAGAAAGAAAGACAGAACAAAACAGAAGAATCAGCGATGCAGCTACTGTTTCCTCGCTCGTTCCCTCCATTGCTCGTTATGGATCGGCCAACTGCATGCCGCTTCGGGGGGCTTGCATCCCTCCCGAGTCGCTCGGCACTACTTCTGGACGCCGATGGCCTCCTCGGCTTCGGGCGGCAGCCGGGCGTGTTTTCCTCTTACGTACTGCGCTTCTCATAGAGAGAAAAAAGTGTCGCACGGAAAATGCTGAGATTCACTACGGTGGCTGATCGGTAGCTTTCCAGCTCACACCATGTAGATTCTTGATCCGAACTCTGTTTTGTGACCTTGAATTGAATAGACAGCACAGGACTGCAGGTGGGTATATATGGCTGACAGTGACGGCAGATCGGTGCCTGAGGACACAGTCTCCACTCCGATAAGAGGCTTATTCCCCTGGCCGAAGTCGGCCCGGTGAAGACAATCCCGCCACTCAACGTGGTCGTTCAGTAAGGTGTAGAGCGCATAGTGTCTGGTATAAATTAAGGGATGAAGCAGATCTGGGCTGACATATAATAATAGTATGCATCTAAGGTTACATTTCAAAGCAACAAGCTTGCACAGAGCTGAATTGTACATAACGAGCCTCCCGAGGCTGGGTAGTAAAAATAAAAATATAGACAAGCGTACGCAGAGTAACAAAAACGCTACAGATCAAACATCCCCTATTTCAAATGACTGGAGACGCGGCCGCCGCAGCTTCAGCCAGTCCTGAGATCAACGACTCCGAGCGTGTCATCTGTGGCCGTTCGGCTGAATCCTCCACCTCCAGCCCCTTGGCGACCAGATCGGTGAAGTCGACTCCAACCTCGGTCAGCAGGCTGGCATGCTCGTGCACGATATCAAGACATTTCTGGTACACGGTGGTCCCCCGCTGCACGCTGCTCAGCTGCCGCGTGAGGAGCGCATTGAAGCCGTCGAGGTGATGCTTGGCCCAGCGGATGCTGGCACTGGACATGGCCGGCGGGAAGCATTGCTGATAAATGCTGATGGTGTTTTTGATCAAGGTGAAGTAGACGTAGGAAATCTGGAAGATATACATCGGGAGGTCGCCCTCGAAGACACAGGCTCTGTAGCACGTCAGTTCAGCTCATTACGATGGGAGCAGAAAGAAACCCACCTGATCCGCTTGGATATGACATCAGTTCGCGCCTTAAGATAAGCCTCCCTAGCTTGGTCCTCGAAGCCCAAGCGCATCAGCCACGTGGACTTGGTCTTGGTCGCTTGAGGGAAGGAGGGAGTGTCCACCAGAGCACGCAGCAATACCTCGGCCAGGGCGGCCGCACGCTCATCCACCTTGGTTGTGATCACGTCCTGCGCGACCGCATTGCCCTTTAACCCTCGGGCAAGTTTGCGCAACCGCTCGATGTGGCCCACAGCATCCTCGAACCGCTGCAGAGCAATATCAATGTCCAGCTCGTCGATCTGGCCCTCCACCCACCGCAGGTTCTGTTGCTTGCCGTCTACATCAATGCGCACCTCAGGCTTGTCTCGCCCACCGTCCATACTGACCGGCCGATCCGGCTGCGGAGAGTACGAGGCGTGGCGATAGCCTGTTACCTCAGGGACAGCTTTGCCGGCGGCCTCGGTGTCCGACCGGAGGTTGCGTCGGAGATCCTCGACCGTCTTTCGAAAGGTGGCCAGTAGGTCACTCTTGGCTGAGCTGTCCCGCTTGTCATGCCGGTAGGTGAAAGGTTTGCCTCCGACACGCACGTTGATGGCGTTCGTGATGCCCCGGTCTTCAGCATCCTCGCGCGCAACCCCCGCGCCGAGATTGGCCCCGAGATCGATCATATCCACATCCTGAAGGGGCCAACATTCCTCTGCCACCAACTTCGTAGGCACGGGACCACGATGGCTGCTCTGATCCACGCGCTTGCGTTTCTTGGCCGCCACCAGGAGGTGATCGTTCAGCAGCACAATGTGCACCGGGCGCCGCGGCTTCCATGTTGCCGAATCCAGTTCGACCCAGTGTCCACTCTCCATCACAATGTGCCGGCCCGGCACCACCGGCAAGAACTTTTGCGATCCTTCGACGGTCTTCCACAACGTCTGCAGCTGCACGTTCCACATGCTCTCCAGATTTGCGACCGAGCTGCGGTTGGCGTGACGCTTGGGCAGTCGTTCATCGGGCATGGGCGACATAGGGTTAGGGGTGGTGCCGACTGTAGTTTGACCGAGCGTGGTAGTCAGCTCCGCCATCAGGGTGCGCAGGGTGCGCATTTCCCCTTTGAGCTTTTCCGCTTCTTTACTGATCTTGATGAATTGGGTCCGGTTCTGGTATACATTCTGCTGGAGGTCGGTGGATGTTCGGTTCTTGACTTTTCGTAGACTGCGCTGGTATTCCTCGATCTCTTCTTCCGACGCGTTCGCAAGCAGGTTGGCCACATCTAGATCCAAAGTCAGCGTCCAAGAAGCCGGCTGGGTTGGAAATAAAGCCACGCCAACTCACATTTATCGACGGGCAAACTGGGATCCCGCAGCGCATCCAAATCCACCTTTGGCGGACCCGACGATTCGGTGGAGGGTCGGCGACTCGTCTCGGGCGGGCTCAGTCCTCCATACGTGGCCGGGAGCGGAGGTAGGCCGGGCACTGGCGGCACACCATCAAAGTCAGGGACTTGGTTGAACCGGGTCGAGTACCGTCGCTTGACGAGATCAGAGGTCGCATCTTTGTTGGCAGAGCTGGCGGTGGTCCCATGCACGGGGACGGCGGGTTTGCTGACAGCGGAAGCGCTGGTCGAAGTGCTGGGACTGGGGCTGATGGTATTAGGCGGAAGAGGGCCGGAGATGGGCTTCGGAGCACTAATCTGGGGTCGAGGACGGCGAGATTTGCTGCGAAGGGTCAAGCCACGGCTTTCCATGGTGACGTAGCAGGAAGGAAGGGTGAGAGGGGGGGAGGGGGGAGAAAGGGGGAAGAGGAGAAGATTGAACCTGCAATCGACCGGGAGTATTGTTAGAGAGAGGGAAGAATAATAGAGGGGAAGGAGACGACAACGACAACGACGGCCGATGATGATGATGATCAACTCCAGGCACGAAGGCCGAAGCGGGAGGGTAAGTCCGAGGCGGAGAAATGATGATCCCGGCAAAATCATTCCCCAATTGAGCCATTCGCATCTCGTCGTCATCTTCAACTCTCTCCCCTCGAGTCGACTCGCTACATCTCCATCTCCCGCTATTGTTTTCGTTTTCGCTGTCTCTCCCCGGTCATCACCGTCTCCTTCATCCCCACCTACATCATGAGAACCTCCACTTTGGTGGCCGCCACCGCCGGCACGATCATCACCGGTCTTCTGGGTAAGACTCAGTTACGCCATGCTATCTATGGCCTGCGTGACGTGCGTCTTGCTAACTCGCTCTCCGTACCTGTTTAGCCTACGCCGTCTACTTCGATCACAAGCGCCAGACCGACCCCGAGTTCCGTCGCGCCCTCAAGCGGAACAACCGCCGCATGGCCCGCGTTGAGAAGGAGGAAGCCGAGGCCCAGGGCGCCATGCAGCGCGAGTCCATCAAGGCCGCCGTGCAGCAAGCCAAGGATGAGGGCTTCCCTACGGACTTAGAGGAGAAGGAGGCCTACTTCATGGGTCAGGTCGCTCGCGGCGAGTCCCTCTGTGCTGAAGGTATGTGTCTTCCGCGGTGATTCGACCTCCGCGCCCTTTCTCCGCAATATTTCCGGCGATATAGATACCAACCTTGCAGCAGAACCCGTTGAGGCCGCTTTGTGCTTCTACAAGGCCTTGAAGGTCTACCCCCAGCCAAAGGACCTCATCTCCATCTACGACAAGACGGTTCCCAAGGAGGTCCTGGAGATCCTGGCTGAGATGGTCGCCATGGATGCCGGCCTCCAGCTCGGCTCCTTCACGGCAGAGAGCTCCGGCCCGGAGAGCCACGGTGTGGAGTAAATTCGTCCGCCGTGATCGATTCTCTTTGTCCTTAACTCTTTCCTTCTCCCTCCGTCCGCATTCTGCCTCGAACCTGCATCTCTGATATGGAACGGGTGTCGCTACTGTGGTGACCTCCAGTCTCTGCAGGGTCATGGTCTGGCTGCAAACCCTCGGACGGATCTGTCTAAGCATCCTCTTTGATCCCGCTTTCCCTCTCCGCTACTCGTGTAATTTTCCTAGGTCGTTCATGTGTTCTGCTTGCTTTATTTCTTATTCCTTTTATCCTTTCCCCCTGTATATTTGCATTGGGTCTTGAGTGTCGATGAGACGGACATCTCTTGGTAATGCTCGGCGCCATCATGACTTGTGTGGGTTGATGCTGATGATTTTTTCTGCTTTTTCCGTGATTTCCTTGCTCCGGCTATTTGTTCTCTGCTGGGGCGTGTATTCTTAGAAGCGAGCAGTGGTTCCCTTTATTGCTGTGAGACGGGGTCATCGGGAAGAAAACGGGTGATAGTCGATATAAAAGATGATTAAAAGTATAAGTATACTAAGGGATGAAAGGTCCAAGTTAACTGCAGTTATCTGCGACCGTTGCATGAATGCAAGAATGAATGAATGACGGGGGGGGGGGGCCACTCACTCCGCCGATGATCCTTTATTTCATGAATCACGGACCTCGAAGTGCGTAATGGATGAGCAGCGCAATAATTCGCAGCTCGTGCCAGGGTCGATCGTCGGTGCCGCTTGTCTCGCCCCAGTGCCGGTCAGGCCAATGAGGGTGGAACGCGAGGTTGACCAGGTCCACTGCCAATTTGCGCGATGGATTTACCGTGATTAAACCACCGAAAATCACTGGTTAACAGTACTTGCTCAAGTATTAGTGGAGGAGAGAAATGGCCAGGGATGGGTTCATGTCTTGCTGCCCGGCCCTCCCCCCCTTCCCTTCCCTGACCTTGGAAGGTTGGTTGTACTTAATCATGCTCGCTTTCCCTGCTTTTTTTTTTATTCTGTAAGCGTTAGCCTGAATCCCCCTTCGCTGCTTCCCTCTTCCTTCCCCTTCTTCGTCATTCGTTTCTTTTCCGTTGGTTAAGTCCTTCGTTCGCTCGTTCTGAGATTATCGCTCGCTGCATTCGGTGCTAGACATCGACCTAGAATTGCAATTTGCGCACATTTGAATATCATCCTCATCATCAGCTTCTATAGAAAAGGAAGGAAGAGAGAAAACAAAAAGAAAAAGAAAAGATGGTTCCCGTGGGTGCCCCCCTTTTCAGGCAACAAACCATCCTATACTTCCTCATGATCGTGATCATCATGATCATCCCAGCCAAGAACAACAGTTAACCCTACCTAGACTTACGCTCGTCTGCTCGCCACTGCGTGCGCGTTGGCTACCACTGCCAATGCTGTCACACCCCTTGTTGTCAAAGGCACCGATTTTGTCAACAGCAAGACTGGTGATCGCTTCCAGATCCTGGGTGTCGAGTAAGCAATCCCGCAGTCCAATTCGCCCTGGTCATGCCATTTTCATAGAAACAGAATCACTGATAGTCGACACTCGTACACAGTTACCAGCCTGGTGGTTCCTCTGGCTTCAGTACGACTGAGGATCCCCTCAGCCAGCCCGACGCCTGTCTTCGTGATGCCGCCCTGATGCAGAGCCTTGGTGTCAACACTATCCGTGTTTACAACTTGTCGCCCACCATCGATCACAGCAAGTGTGCTTCCATCTTCAACGGTGCCGGTATCTACATGATCTTGGATGTCAACTCCCCGCTATACGGCGGCTCTCTGGATCGTACCGACCCCTCTGGCACCTACAATGCCGTGTACTTTGAGCAAGTCTTCGGTGTCATCGAGGCCTTCAAGGACTTTCCCAACACCCTTGCCTTCTTTGCGGGCAACGAGGTCATCAACGAGGACAGTGTCTACGAGGCCCCTGCCTACATTCGGGTACGTTATTTGCCTTGCGCTCATGCCAACTGTCAACTGTCAACATAGCTAAAATCCGACGTTTTCCCAGGCTGTCACCCGCGACATGAAGGACTACATCGCTAAGAACGCCAACCGGACCATCCCCGTCGGTTACTCTGCTGCGGACGTGCGCCCCATCCTCGTTGACACCCTCAACTACCTGTCTTGCGACCTCAAGAACTCGACCAGCTCCCAGGCCGACCTGTTCGGTCTCAACTCCTACTCATGGTGCGGAGACTCCACCTACAAGGAGAGTGGCTACGACGTGCTCGTCGAGGACTTCTCCAACTCTTCGCTGCCCGTCTTCTTCTCCGAGTACGGCTGCAACCTGGTGACGCCCCGCACGTTCTCCGAGGTCGCGACCCTCTACGGCAAGGAGATGTCCGCCGTCTTCTCGGGCGGTCTGGTCTACGAGTGGACGCAGGAGGCGAACAACTACGGTCTCGTCGCCGTCAACAGCAGCGACACCGTCTCCCTGCTGACCGACTACGACAACCTGAAGACCCAGTACGGCAAGCTGGACATGAGCAGCATCGAGTCCTCTAACGCGACCCAGACCTCCCAGGAGGCCGTCACCTGTGACTCGGCGCTGATCAGCACCAGCACCTTCCTCAACTCCTGGGACCTGCCCAGCCGCCCCACCAAGGTCGACGACTGGATCAGCAACGGCTTCACCAACGCCACCGTCGGCAAGCTCGTCACCGTCTCGTCGACCGCGATCCCCCAGACCGTCTACTCCTCCAGCGGCGGCAAGCTCTCGAGCATCAAGTACACCGTCCTGGCCGACGACGCGTCCAACGTCCCCAACAACGAGACCTCCACCACGACCAGCAGCAACTCGTCCAGCTCGTCCAGCTCGTCCAGCTCCTCCAGCTCCTCCAGCAGCTCGAGCTCCTCCAGCTCCCACGAGAGCGGTGCCACCACCGCCGCCGCTCAGATGTCCGCCTCCGTCCTCGGTCTCCTGAGCGGAGTCACCCTGTTCGCCGCTTTCTTGCTGTGAACCCATTCTCAACACATTATATAGAATCTTAGATTATATATTTTTCTTACGCGCGCCGATGTTCTTATGGCATTAGCTCGCTCATCCTTTTGATTGATCTATACGATGATTCTCTTGTTCCCGGCGAACGTGTTCTTAATCCCGCAGGGGGCCTCACCCTGACCCCGGTTTGGTCGGTGGGCGTGGAGACGAATTTCATGTACAAAGTATGACAGGTCTGGTCTGTTTTTGTTCCACATCCCCCATTTTTGAAAGCTCCGGGGGCCGGGGCCATGGGCCTGGCATGAATGGGGAGGGAGACACGGGAATATGAGGTCTTTGGTTGCTTGCTTTGGTTGCTTTGGTTGCCCTGCTTTATGCTACGAGTATATCGATATCGTCTAATCCATCTGCTGTATATACCACACCTTTCCTTTTGGCTGCATTCTTAGGTCGCTTTTGCTTGTGCACGTTTATTGTTATGTATATGTTTAACCAGATAGTTACGGGATCAGTAGTCTGAGAACAAGGACCTGACATTTACTACGAAGTGTGCTATGTGTGAGTCTCAGTCAAGAGTGATTTACAGTATATTCAGTCCCCCACTCTTTTGTGTAGATTCTCTTCTATTATGCACGTGTAGATCCATCCATTCAATATATGAATCACAAGTTACAATAATCCCGAGAGCACGTCTAGAAACCAAACCCTGCGAGTTTGAACAAGGCGCAGAAAGCGCATCGTAGGTACAGCACAACAACAACCACAAATATTACCACATAGGGGGAAAACCGCCCTGCAGACATAATTCCAGAAAAGATATGAAACAAACACCTAGAAAAAAAACACAGCACGCAACATAGCACGGGATTACTTCTATAAAAGATCCGAAAAACTCGGATCAAAGGGCGCGCCCCTTGCCTTTATCCCTGCCGGACGAGGGCGGGGGCGGCGGCGGGGTAGCCGACCACGGGGTGAGGGCGGGGAATTCCTCCGGCTGGGACTGAGATTGACTCTCCGCCTCGGCGAGACTCAGCTGGATCGCGAATTCCAGGTCGTCGATCTCCTGCTGGCGACTGCTCTCGGGCAGGACCGGGGAGGTCGAGGCTGGCTGAGGAGACGGGGAAGTGGAATAGGGGGTTGGGTCGAACGCAGGCGGGCCAAGGTCAGGCTTGGGGAGCTGAGGCTGGTCCAGGAGACTGAGACGGATGGCCTCGGCGATCTCGGGGTCAAGGTTCTCTTCGTCGTCCAGAGGGTCTTCGTACGGGGAGGAGGCGGAGGAGAGCTCGTCCGGCGCGAAGGAGCTGTCGTTTGGACCGACGGTGTCGCTGGGGGAGGTGCTGACGGCGGAGCTGGCGCTGGGAAATGCGCCGGGTAAAGCGATATCGCTGCCACCCCGCTTGACCGCCTCACTGGAGAAGGATTCTTCGCTGAGGAGCTGGGCGTATGCGAGCAGTTGGTCTTCGCTCACGTCGGGCCCCAGGAGATCCACGCCGAAGCGCTGGCTTAAATGCGCCCGTTCCTTCTCGTCGGCGATCCTCTGGCGCTCCATTTCCACCCGTTCGTCCTGGATGTAGTCGTTCAGTGCGCCACGGCCGCTGTTGTTAAAACGCTGGCCGCCGTCTGCAGCGCCGTTGCTGCCTCGGAGTCCGCGACGCAGTCGTCGTTTGCTGGACTTGTACTGGTCGGCAGCAGAGGCGCTATAAGACCAGTAGCGCAGATGCGTGCCTAACGCGACCATGCCACGCAGCACAGTAGGATCTGTGTCGAGGCAGATAGCGCCGGTAGCGTAATAGTTGTTTCCAATTCCATGCATGGACGCCTCGGCTTGGACGAGACGGCGACGAGCGCGCGAGGAAAACCGTGAGTTGATGGTCCGAATAGGCCGGGTCGAGGATGCCAGAGGATCCCAGGCCTGAACGAGGCCGTCGTTGCCTCCATGCACCAAGTACAGCGACGTCAATGCTACGCTAGACACCTGCGGCGACTCAGTCTGGATGACGCGGATAGGTCCGATGTCCTTGATGATCTCGGGGTTCCTCGAGGCCGGAGATCGGACGTCCCAGACAAACACCATTCCCGTGGTGGTTCCCACAGCCATGTACCTTCCGCGTTGACCTGGTACATCGGTGTCTGATGTGGCCTGCTTGAGGTGTGGTAATGGAGACGACATAGCAGACGAGAACGCGGAACTACCAGACATGCCAATCAGCGGATCCTCATCCGCCGTCAACAAGGCATAAGTTGACAGATCCAAGGCGGTGGTCGTGATCTGGACAGACTTCCGGTCATTGAAGTTGAAGTCGGAGATGCACCATTCGGTGTTTGCGGCTGTACAAACCGATTCACCGAACCCACTTGAGGCGCGAGATGGAGTAGACCTACCGGACATGCCGGCCAATGAGGGTGTTATAGGTGACTTCACGGGCCCTCCGAAGAGGGACGGTGCAGGAGCACCATCCATAGCGAGGGGGCCGAGACTCAACGGCGGCATGGCAAGCTTGGAGATCTTGCGGGTATAACGTCGGATCGCCGCCGTTTCATCCTCGCTCATGCCACAGGAGATCACTATGAGCGACTCGCCCGCGCCCTGGCCATCGTCTCCGGCAAAATCCACAATCAGCTCACGCCTCATATCCCAACCCTCGCAGACTTTCCTGAAGTGCTTGGGCTTGAACGAGAGGAAGCGCTCGATTTCCTTAGTCTCTGCGATAATCTGCTTCTCGTCGAGCTTCATGGCATCAGACGATGATCTGGGGCTGTAGCTACCATCGAGAGGTTCCCGACTAAACGGGTCCGGCCGAGCGGTTCGCCGGGTCAATTCTACCAACTCCCACCGGGCACTTCTACCAGTCTTCCACGCGAGCTGATCGTACTCTTCAGCAGTCAGCTTCGTGGAAGCCACATCCGGCTGTCGTGGGATATCAGACAGGTAGAAGACCTCGCCCAGTGCATTGAGGACAGCCGCCCAAATGCGACGACGCGCGTAGCGTCTTGGTGAGAAACTCTCATCGACAGCAATCGCGACGATGGGAACCCCTGGACATAGTACCCATCTCGCGGTCACCTGGCCTCTTTCGTACCGTTTCTCATAGGTAGGATGAGGGCCGAGAGCGTACGCTGACAGAATACCGGTGGATGAACCTGAAAGCATTGCAATCAAGCCATCAGTCATCTTGAGCATATTGGAGGACTTGGCGATCCACACAGCAGTGGTACCGCTAGTAATGTGGTTGAGCGCGGGAATCCCCAAATGAGGCTGAGATCCCAGGTCCGACAACCCCAAGAATCTACCGCGTTGCTCGGTCGTTGAGATGAAGTAGGCGCGGCCCTGCGGACAAGCTTCGCCGTATATCATACCATACGGCTGACTGACGTCCATGCGATTCGGCATGCCAGCGAGGTCTCCGGACCCGAGCCCATACTCGGCATCACCAGGGAAGAGATCAGCAAAATGCCGGAACATTTGGTGATCGGAAAGGCCCCAGGTCCCGACCTTAACCGCAGACGGGTCGCTGGCGGAGGCGATGCCTTGCTCCGAGGCCCCATGAATGAAAACCGGTTCCTTCTTGGTGAGCTCCGACCCAAACGAGCCGTGCAGATGGCTGACAGGATACAGAAGCTGGGAGGTATAAGTGACCACAGCGCTGCCATTGCGGACATTCGCAGTGCGAACGGTGTTGGATCTCTTCGGCGGCTCGAACTGGCCCGGCTTGCCCCGAGAGAGCGACCGCAGTAGACGCGTGCGGAGGATGTACTCGCTCCGCCACGAAGCCAGAGCAGTCAACCGCGAGAAGAAGCGCTTATCAGACGTCACACGATCCGAGTTTTCACCAACAGACAGCCATACCCCATCCTCTGCCGTGTACGGGCCGGGAAAGTATCGGGAAAATGCAATTCGCCACGCGTGGGGCGTGGTGACCAAGGTGTGAAGCCGGCGAGATACCAGCGCAATCGACGACAAGGACGGAGGCGGCAAATGCGACAGAATGTGCGTGAGTACCTCTATCCAGCACAGCAAATCAGTCTGCCAATCCCTACTTTGGACCAGAGGCGAGGTGCAAGCATACCGTTGGGGAAAGATTCCAGCGACAAGCCCGAGTACGTAGATGCTGAGGGCGTGACCTTGAGGCCCCGGTCGGCGGGGCTCCTAGGAAAGTGCGCCGCAGCAGCAAGCTCGTACTGGTTGACAGGATCAATAGACGACGGGAGGGGTGGTGGAGTCGCAGAGCGCCCGTTTAAGGGCGGCTGTGCGCCGGATGAGTCACTGCTGAGAATGCAGTCTCCAGGCTCGCCATCGCGAAACCCAGAGACTCGTTGCTCACCATGCGAATCATTTCCATGCTGGGTAGGATCGAGAGGTTCTTCCGAGTAGGATTTAACCGGAGGCGAGCGGTCGAAGACTGTGGAAGGCTCTGATTGCATAAAAGAGTTTCGCGGGGTAGGTGGCACAACGGAGGCGACTGAACCAGGGAGACAGTCTGGGTCAGTCGAGAGGGTAAGATGGGCGGAAATTAGAGGGAGGGAAAGCGCGCGGACAGGCAGGATGGGCAGAGCGTATGGACAGCAATGTAGACAAACTGTAGAGTGGAGGAGGGAAGGGCGAGAGAGAGATCCAAACGAGAGAGAAGGGGAGAGAGAGGAGTAGGAGGGAAAGAAAGATAGAAGTGACGAAAGGAGGGGATCGGACGGACTCGAGCCGGTCTCGCCCGCGTCCCATGATTCCCGTCACGTGAGCACGCGGCGAGGCGCGACTTTCTCGAAAAGGGAATTAATTGATTATTTCATTGTCAGCCCAATGATCGAACTACGCACTGGTGCTGTGTCCAAACTGCAACGAAGGGTCTTCAACGCTCTATGCAGGAGAATTCCCATCTTATCTTTCCAGCTGGCAGCGTAGGCAGCACTGGCCCTTTCCAGGCAGCCAGGCGATACATGAAAGTCATATAACCGAGTTCATTCTAGCCGTCTGTCTACATCTCTTCTCGGTCATCAGAACTTCCCAACTTCATCATATCTTATTCCGCCATAAAATAGAACCACGATGCCAAATCTTGGCGGTAAGTCACTGCATCCACCTTGAAAAGTCCCTCAACTAAACGCCGACCAGACGCGGAAACCATCCGCATCCTCGTGGCCACCGACAACCATGTGGGCTACAACGAGCGGGACCCCATCCGGGGCGACGACAGCTGGAAGAGCTTCCACGAGGTAATGTGCCTGGCCAAGGAGCACGACGTGGACATGGTGCTGCTAGCGGGGGATCTCTTCCACGAGAACAAGCCGTCCCGGAAGTCCATGTACCAGGTGATGCGGTCGATCCGCATGAACTGCCTGGGCGACAAGCCGTGCGAGCTGGAGATGCTCAGCGACGCGAGCGAGAATTTCCAGGGGGCCTTCAACCATGTCAACTACGAGGACCTGGACATCAACGTCGCCATCCCCATCTTCTCCATCCACGGCAACCACGACGACCCGTCGGGCGAGGGCCACCTGGCGGCGCTGGACATCCTCCAAGTTTCTGGATTAATCAACTACTACGGCCGCACGCCGGAATCCGACAACATCCAGGTCAAGCCGGTGCTGCTGCAGAAGGGGCGGACCAAGCTCGCGCTGTACGGGATCAGCAACGTGCGCGACGAGCGGCTGTTCCGCACCTTCCGCGACGGCAAGGTGAAGTTCTACCAGCCCTCCATCCAGAAGGAGGACTGGTTCAACCTGATCTGCGTGCACCAGAACCACCACGCCTACACGGAAACGGGCTACCTCCCAGAAAACTTCCTGCCGGAATTTTTGGATCTGGTCATCTGGGGCCACGAGCACGAGTGTCTGATCAACCCGCGCCGGAATCCCGAAACCCACTTCCACGTCATGCAGCCGGGCTCGTCCGTCGCCACCTCGCTATGCCTCGGCGAAGCCGTCGCCAAACACGTTTCTATCGTGAGCATCACGGGCCGCGAGTTCAAGAGCGAGCCCATCCGCCTCCGGACCGTGCGGCCCTTCGCCATGCGCGAGATCGTGCTGTCAGAAGAGAAGGGGGCGCAGAAGCTCGCGCGCAAGGAGAACAACCGCACCGAACTCACGCGGTTCCTGATGGGTATCGTCGAGGAGCTCATCGAAGAAGCCAAGGAAGAGTGGCTCGAGATGCAGGACGAGGCGCCGCCGACCGCCGATGACGAGGACGACGAGCAACCCCGCGAGATCCCCTTACCGCTGGTGCGCCTGCGCGTGGAGATCTCCACCCCGGAGGGCGGCAGCTACGACTGCGAGAACCCGCAGCGGTTCTCGAACCGCTTCGTCGGCCGCGTCGCCAACGTCAACGACGTAGTGCAATTCCACCGCAAGAAGAAGAACACGGCCGGCGGCGGCACCCGGCGGAAGGACGGCGCCACCGCAGACGTCGACGAGGCGGCCATCTCGCACCTGGCGACCCTCGACACCGTCAAAGTCGAGCAGCTGGTGCGCGATTTCCTCGCCACGCAGTCCTTGACCATCCTGCCGCAGAACTCCTTCGGGGACGCAGTGGCGCAGTTCATCGACAAGGACGACAAGCACGCGCTGGAGATGTTTGTCAACGAGTCCCTGGAGAGCCAAATCAAGCATCTCATGGCGCTGGACCGCGACACCGACGAGATCGACGCGGCGGAGGAGCTGGCGCAGAGCTCGTTGCACAAGGCCATGGAGCGGTATCGCACGCAGATGGAGGATATGTTCACCCGCGGGGTCAACAAGCGCAGCCGCCACGCCCGCGGCGGCAAGCGGCGGTACAAGCCCAAGCCCGACGGCTGGGACAGCGAGTTCGATGGCTCGTGGGAGGATCAGCCGGGCGCGCTGATCCACTCGGACAATGAGGGCGGGGATCCGAACGCGGACGTCGCCGCGGAGGACGGTACTGGGTCTGCAGCTGCTACGACAACCCGCGCATCCTCGACCACGCGAGGCAGGGGGCGGGGACGCGGCGGGAGAGCCGCAGCTACGACGAGTACACGGAAAACCACCACGGCAAAAACTACAGCCACGGCCGCGAAAAAGGCCGCAGCTACACCGTCAAAGACAGCTGCAGGTAAAGGCCGCCGCCGTCGCGCGGTGTCGGAGGATGAGGACGACGAAGAAGATGTGATTATGCTTGACGATGATGACGACGACGACGATGATGCGGTATCCGGCCTGCCAGATATCCACGAAGAAGATGACGATGGCGAGGACTCCCAGGCTCTCTTTGTCAAACAACCTGCAACTCGGACACGGCGGGCAGCAGCAGCAGCAGCGGCACCTCCAGCTACCACCTCTACAAAGACTACGACCACCAGCCAACGTCGCGCAGCCGCTCCGTCCGCAGCTTCAACCCGAGCCACGGGCGGGACGAGCACGCGCCAGACGAGAACCCGACAGCAAACCCAGACGACGCTGAATTTCGTGGGCTCGCAGAGCAGCGCTCCCCCAAGCACGCGGACGAGGGGCGCACGCGTGGCCAGCGAGGAAATCGACGACGACAGCGATGGGTTCGAGCCGATGGCGGTGCCTCGGCGGCGGTAGCCAGGGCCGTCTAGTCCGCGGACGTATTACTCGATAGAATTTAGGTTGGGTCGATTACAGTGTAGCGTAGTTCAGCATCAACGGCGCATCGGGGGACAGACTTTTCCAAATGGCATGGCGTTTTCCCAGGTTTCACCATCTCATCGATCTATCCAGCGCGGTTTCTCGAACTTAAGCGCCAATCAATTCATCAAGTTGTAGTTCGTCTACGACGTAGGAATCCAATTATGAATTCAATCATGACGCTCCGCAGTAAAACCGGGGTGCATGGCGCGGAGGGGGGGAGGGGGGTTCCGAGCCCCGAGCCCCGAGCTCCAAGCTCCAAGCTCCAAGCTCTAAGCTCAACGGTGCGGGCTCGCGAGAAGAAATGCCCAGTGGGCGGCAAGCGGTGGTTAGTTGCAGCCAGCAGCCAAGCTTGGGCAATGGGCTGGCTTGCAGTGGGCGGGCACAGACGCACTATTGCTTGACCAGGCCGAACTAGCGGGTGGCCATTGGTCCCCCTTTTCCAGTCGGGTGAGGTTGCAGCCATGCTAACCAAGGTAGAGAGACGGGAAGACAAAGGTTTTATCTATGATTGTCGAAGTCAGAGTCAGAGTCAGAGTCAGAGTCAGGTGTTGATCGAGTCTAGATTGATGATCGTTATCTTGGTGGTGGTAGTTAGTGAATACTTTGTAGTAAAGAGGGCAGGCCGGATAAGGGGGCGGGGTTGTCGGTAGGTAGTCGGTACTCCGTAGTACCTTATGAAAAGAGGATGACAGAGGTTAAACTTTACCTTATTCTCATAAACTCACTCCCCTGGCAGCGCAGCAATCACTCGATATCCAATATCCAATAAAGTCAATCACACCATGGATCCATGATGGATGTACGGAGTCTCCGTAGGCTGCAGTCAACCGACCAGAACAAACGAATACGACATGGAAAGGGGAATGCCCACTGCCCACTCAGTGAGTGCAGTGAACCCTGCTGGGAGTGCTGGCCAATCTCCACAAGGCGAGTGGATCCAGGATCCAGGATAAAGCCATGAACTGCCGGAGAGTCCAAAAAGATGGACCCCCTGACGCTTTACTCAGTCGAGGAAAAGACAAACACCAACTCTCGCGCTGGCGACTTGGCGAACCGAGATATGACCAGGAGATTTGCCGTTTTGGGTAACGGCCTCCAGCATCATGATGGATTATGCAGCATCTCAATTGAGCCTGCCAGCCTGCCAGCCTCCAGCCTCCAGCCCGCTCCACTCCTCCAGCTTTCCCCGACTCGAGTCCTTCCTTGCCTGCACTGTCCGCACTGTCCGCACTGTCCGCACTAACTTATCTGCATCGCCTGTGCCTGCCATGGATGGTTGATCCGCGCTTGCAGCTTGGGCCCGCCGGCCTCGTTCTTCTGCCTAGTCTAAGACGTCTCCATCCTTCCTCCTCTTCCTCTTCCTCTTCCTCTTCTTCCTCTTCTTTCCCTCCTCTTTCCTCTTTCTTCTCTTCTCCAGGTGTTCATCCCTCAGTCACTCGTTTCTTCAAACTCCACTCCACTGACCATAGTCTTTCGTTTCGGGATCAGGATTTCTGATCCCTCGCCAGTCGGCAACCATACCCATCTCCCCCCCTGAGTCACGTCACAATATCCAGTCCTTTACCACCTTTTCAAACACCGTAGAACGCCATGAAGTCCATTAGCGCAGCTGCATGGCTTCTCATCGCCGGGGTCGAGGCCGCCAGTCATGCCCACCGTCATGGACACCACGCGGCCGTCGAAAGAGCCGTCCAGGCGACCAAGCAGACCGGCAGCTGTCAGTTTCCCTCGGACGCCGGCCTGGTGGCCGTCACCCCGGGCGAGCTGAACGGGGGCTGGGCCATGAGCCCAGACCAGGAGTGTACGCCCGGCGGATACTGCCCGTACGCCTGTCCGCCAGGGCAGGTCTCCATGCAATGGGACCCCGAGGCCACCTCGTACACTTTCCCGCTGTCGATGGTAGGTGTCCCCGCCAGCTCCGTGGCACGGACCACCAAACTGATCACGGCCTACAATAGAACGGCGGTCTGTACTGCGACGAGGACGGCAACATCCAGAAGCCCTTCCCGAAGAAGCCGTACTGCCAGGACGGCACCGGAGCGGTGAGCGCGAAGAACAAGTGCTCCAGCCATGTTTCGTTCTGTCAGACCGTCCTGCCGGGCAACGAGGCCATGCTCATCCCCACCTTGGTGCAGGAGCTGGAGACCCTCGCCGTGCCGGATGTCGAGTACTGGCTCGAGACTGCGGCGCAGTAAGTCTTTGTCTGAGCGAAGATGATGCATGCACTGACCGAAGCAGCTTCTACATCAACCCACCCGGCTATAGCACCGACACAGCCTGTGTCTGGGGAACTTCGTCGAGCCCCATCGGCAATTGGTCGCCTTATGTTGCCGGGGCCAACACCGACGCCTCGGGCAACACGTACGTGAAGATCGGATGGAACCCGATCTACCTGGAGTTGACGACGCCCTTCCGCGACGTGGTGCCCGACTTTGGCGTGGAGATCGAGTGCGAGGGCGACAGCTGCAATGGACTTCCCTGCAAGATCGATCCGGATGTGAACGGAGTCAACGAGATGACGGGCTCCAGCTCGATCGGCGCCGGAGGGGCCGCGTTCTGCGTGGTCACTGTTCCTAAGGGCGAGTCGGCGAACATTGTTGTGTTTGACAAGGCGGGCTCGTCTGGGGGCAGCAGCACTGTCAGCAGTGTTGTGGCCAGCAGCAGCTCAACCATCAAAAGCACCAGCACTTCGAGTATCTCGACCAGCAGCACCAGCACCAGCACCAGCACCAGCACCAGCATCAGCACTAGCACCAGCACTAGCACCAGCACCAGCACCTCGGCTACTCCTACCAGTACCAGCACCAGCACCAGCAGCACTAGCACCACCAGCTCATCCATTGTTTCCAGCACCAGTTTCAGTACCGCTTCTAGCACCTCCATCGCAGACAGCAGAACCACCACCATCTTCTCCACCACCATCATCTTCAACCCCACGCGGATTCCCATTCAAGGCCCCTCATCGAGCGTGAAAGTGAGCCCATCTTCCGCCGCGGTCGAATCCGCCAGCTACACGTACGCGCCGCACGCTTTCGTTGAAACCGGCCACGTGCAGATGGAGGCGGTTGCTGAGAGTGCCAGCGAAACGGCTGCGACGCCGACCGTCATGGCGGCGGCTCAAGGAGGCGCCAGCAGCAAGACGGTGTCGACGCTGGGGTTGGTATTGGCGGTGATTGGAGCCGTGCTGATGGTTTAGACTGCATGCCTGACCTTCATTTACTACATTAATTCTGTTTCTTCTTCACTTCACTTCGACAGGAACATTTTACCTTATATTATTGTATACCCTTATGATACGATGTTCTTGTATTTTATTGATTGATGAGTTTTATGTTAATATTAATCTTGAGAGTGGTTGGCAATTGCGTTGCTCGTGGGTACGACGTGAGTAAGAGTAGAATGTGTTGTGGGTCGTAAGGAGGAAAGTGAAGGAAGGGGAGATGACAGAAGAAGGGAGTATATTCGTAGCAACCAAAACAACCGGCCTCGGAAATGCCAAGCGGGAGGGAGGACGATAGCGTCATCCACACTCCGACTCCGTATCTCCAGCCATCCTCCGCTTCTCCGTCTTCCATCGCACTCTCTTTTTCGTGTACACCACAGAACTGGAAGTCTGGAAGTCTGGAAGTCTGGAAGTCTCTCAAAATGCCTCCCTCCCCACAAACGGTACGTCTGCCTTTTTTTTTCCTCTGACCATGAGCTTCCATCACCACCCCAAACCCAAATCCTTCCAAAAACAAACCCCCGCACCTCAAACCCCGCACCCAACACCAACACCAAACACCAAACACCACCCCCGATCCCACCACCTTATACTAATCCGCCTTGCAGACAAAACTAACCAGCACCCTCCACCTCCTCATCCCGCGCCTCCGCCTCCTCCAAAAAAAAGACACCGCCAGCAGCGTCATCCAGCGCCGCGACCTGTCAAGTTTACTGGCCGAAGGCCGCGACACGAGCGCCCGCATCCGCGTCGAGAATGTGATCGCCACCGACACCGCCGTCGAAGCCATGGAGATGGTCGAGCTGTACTGCGAGTTACTTCTGGCGCGGGCGAACGTGCTCGACCAGGCCGCGTTCGGGGAGAAGGGCGCGCAGGCCCGGACTCGCGCGAGACTGGCCGCTGCCGCCGGGGGGAAGCATAGCGCCTCGACGTCGGGGGAGACCAGCGGAAGTTTAGGCGGCAGGTTCTCGCTTTTCGGGCTGGGGAAACACGCACCGTCACCGTCTTCCAATCCCCCCGGTGAAGCCGAAGCGGAGCATCCCCCCACCCCACTAGACAACGGTACGGACACTGCAGGGCAGGAGTACATCGACGCCGCCCTCGACGAGGCCGCGGCGGTGATCTTCTACGCGTACCCGCGCTTCCCGCATGACGTGCGCGAGCTCACGATCCTCCGCAACCTGCTGGGTGAGCGGTGGGGCAAGGAGTTCATGGCGCTGGCGCAGGAGGATGCCGTGCCGGGCGTGCGGGTGCCGGCCCGCGTGGTCAAGGTGCTGCGCGTGCGCGCGCCGTCGGCCGAGTTGGTGGATTGTTATCTGAGGGAGATTGCGCGGGCTTATGGCGTTGCTTGGGGGGGTGGGGAGGATCTTGTTGAGGGGGGTGGGGATGTGCCGACGACCTCTGGGTTGGATGGTGATGGTGATGATGATGGTGATGATGGGGATGGTGCCCCCGGGAATGGGGGAGATCCGTCGACACCGATACGCCGACAGCGCTCGCCGGTCGAGAGCGAAGCGCGCCGGGCGTCGGAGACCCTCGCGCTGAATCAGGCGACGCCGCCCAGGGGCTGGCAGCAGGGGAAGAGTTTCGTGAGTGTGGCGCCGCCGGGGCCCAGGGTGGATAATTTGCATCCCCGCGTGAGGGTGCCCGGCGATGCGGATTATCCGCCCTCGACGACGACGACGGTGGGCGAGGCTGGAGTGCCTGCCAGTGGGGCGAAAGCGAAGAGTGATATACCGGAGTTGGATGAGTTGACGAGGCGGTTTGCTGCGTTGAGGCGGTAGTTTGGCTTACACGTGGCTTTGGGACCGGTGGTGGTGGTGGTGGTTACGATTCGTGTGCATACTTACGCTGGTTTATTATACCTCTTCTTGTTTGACTGAATCAATCTATGGTATTCGTCATCTATCCTTCCCCCCCCCCTCCCAACCTCCCGTTTTCCGTCATCCACGCATGCAACAAGCAAAATGCAACAGGTATCAGTAGCGAACGCTCATAAACAAACCAAATATGCAAGCATGCGACAGCCAGTATATCCAAAACACCATCATCCTGGACACGGCCGCATGTAATTATATACAGCGAATATCAACAAGCAAAGAGATCAAGACCAAAAACTCGAAAACCGAGGCACTACTACTACTACTCCTCCTCCTCCCCCGGAAGAATAATCTCATGCCCCGACCCCTCATACACGAAAATCGCCGCCACGCAGCCGAACACCGACACCAGCGCCACCAGCCACCAGGCGAAGCCCACCATGCCCATCTCCAGCCCGTACCCGTACCACGACCCCGAAAAGATCGGCCCGATGGTGCGGAAGGCAGACGACACGGACTGGCCAATCCCATGAATGGTGCCCAGCACGGACGGGTGCGGCGAGCAGTTGTTCAGCAGGATGATCGAGGTCGGCAGCGTGAAGGTGCGCGCCGTCACCTGCAGGAACAGCACCACGATGATCGAGAACCACACCCAGCCGCCGTTGGCCTGGCCCGGCGGCGGCACCGTGGACGGCGCCAGGGCGATGTACGGCGCAAACGCGTACGCCAGGGGGAACAACGTCAAAAAGTACTGGTAGCTCTTGGCCGTGCCCAGGCGGCCGTTGATACTGGGGTAGATGGTGAACTGCAGGAGCATGCCGATGATGCCGAGGATCGCGGTCGCGAAGCCCACGCTCTGCGGCAGCATCCCCAGGCCGCCGGTGAAGACGAACGGCAGCTTCTGCAGGGGGCTCGTGGGGTCGTTGGCGTCGTAGCGCGGCGTCGAGAGGAACAACAGCCACAGGTTGTTGAAGGCACTGGGTCATGGTCAGATCGACGTCGTATGCAACACAACCGCAGAAACATACCCCATTTGGAAGTCGAAGAAGGCCTGCGCCAGGAGCGTGCACAGCACGTTCTTGGTCCAGATCCGACGGAAGGGCAAGCTGCGGCTTTGGCGAGTGTGTTTGGTGGCCTTCTCCTCCATCTCGTAGCTCTCGGCCGTATCCCGGCGGCCCAGTAGAGGGCCGGCCTCTTCGTAGTCGGCGAACGGCAGCCGGTGGTACAGCGGGGAGGACGAGGGCACCACGGCGCGAACACCGCGCGCGAAAATGCGCATCGAGAAGACCCCCAACCCGGGTTTGCCTTTACAAGCCTCCAAGGTCTGCAACAATTAGTGTTGAACCACACTGCCAAGACCCAGCCACTTACCTCTTCCAGACCAATGGCGACACACGCCGCCGCGAACGACAAGAAAATGGCATTCGCCAGCATGGGCAAAGCGTAGGGGTAGCGGATCAGCCACTGCACGCCGTTGGCACCGCCGAACGACGAGTCGGGCCCAAATAACCGG
Source organism: Aspergillus aculeatinus CBS 121060 (assembly GCF_003184765.1). Classification (NCBI taxonomy): domain Eukaryota; kingdom Fungi; phylum Ascomycota; class Eurotiomycetes; order Eurotiales; family Aspergillaceae; genus Aspergillus; species Aspergillus aculeatinus. Next base: position 157,367 of record NW_020291530.1, on the reverse strand, counting down.
GGATACGCCTTGACCGGATCGGCCAGCATCCCGCCCATCACTATCATACAACCATTAGTCAACCCACCCCCAAGAATCCCGGTAGATGGCGTCACACTCACCGGGACCAAACAAGGCGGCCACATTAAACCCGATTGGTAGAATCAAAAACGCGCGCGAGTGGTACTTCTTCTCCTTCACATTCTCCGCGATCATGGTCCGGATGATCCCGACAGTCCCATTGATGGCCCCGCCGAAGGAGCGCCAGAACACGGCCTGCGCGAACGAGGTCGCGAAGGCGACCCCCAGGCAGGACAAGGCGGTGCCCAGCAAGCCCACCAGCAGCACGAACTTCCGGCCGCCCCACTCCGCATCGGCCACCCGGCCCCAGGGGATGGCGGTCGCAAACTGCGCGGCGGTGAACGCGCCCTGCAGGATGCCGGCCTGGGTGGACACATCGGCGTCGGACAGGTTCTCGTCGAAGGACTTCAGCTGATAGAACATGTAGGCCTGCAGGGAGGCAATCTGCAAGAAGTCGAAGACACGGCAGAGCCCCAGCAGCGCGAGCTGGCCCTTCTTCGGCAGCGACATCCAGGTCACCGGAGCGGGGCGCGAGACGGGCGCCGCGGAGGGCGTATCGGCCAGTTCTTGAGGTCGCAACATCGCGGTCTGTGATTGACTGTGGGAGCGACTGCGGGCATGGCCCCAGTCGAGAGAGGTGTTCCTCGAGGCCATGTTGTGGGAGTCGTGGTCGTAGTCCTCGTAGCGGCCGGAGGAGCCTTCGGAGACGTCGGCTAGCGAGAGGTTGGATTCGCGACGACGACGTTGTTGGTGGAGCGGAAAATTGGCAGAGGTCGAGGGCGAGGGTTCGCCGCCTTGGTCGTGGCCGGAAGTCCACGAGGTAGCTCTGGTATGACGGGCAGCATGCCGATTCTTGGTGGACTGGGCGAAGGAGGTGGAAGTGGCAGAGAGGGGATTGGGGGTTGTTGGTGGGAGAGGCGAAGCGATGGCGGAGGATGATGTGGTGGAAGTGGCCGTAAGAGGCGGCGCGGCGTTAAGCGTCAAGGATGGTCGCCGGCCGGTTCCTTGGGATGCGGTTCGTGGGACGGGCATCGGCACGAGTTGTGATAGGAGGATAGACAGCAGGAATGTCGAGGGAAAGGAACCAAAAAGACGCAAGGAGGGGCCAAATGGGTCAGTGGGCTATGCGCTATAGTCTATAAGTTAAGTCAGTCGGAGACCCGGACGGTAAATGCTGGCTGCAGCTGCAGCAATGAGAGGAATCAATTCGGTGAAAAGAGTGACAGTGACGATGCTGATGATGCAGCAGAGCAGATGCAAAGAAAGATAAAAGTACAGTACTAGAGAGAGCGAGAAAGAAAGAAAGAAAGAAAGAATAGAATTAGAAACTAAACACACGATCATCGAACACGAAACAGCTCCCCCATCGCCTTCAATTGCTTGATTCGGGGGTGGGCGTGGAAATGAACTGAACTGAACTGAAATGAAGCGGGAGTGAAATGAAGCGATGTGACCGACAGTACAGACAGTAAAGGGATAGATAGAAACTGCAAAATCGCAATACCCAATACGGCCGAGAGTACCAGGTGTAAATTACAGCGTAGCCGAAAAAAGGCTTGCGACGCAATTCTCCACCCTCCAGGCTTGGCACCCGAGCATTTGGTCTCCAACTAACTTATCGTCACCAATACTGAGTTATGCAATACATGTGAGGTGTACAGTACAAACCATTGATTATTGTTATGAGTACGAGGCTTCCCTCTCTCTCTTTTTTTTAATTTGATATTATCATCTAAGTCATCTCACTCTCTCCCCTTCACCGCAGAATCCACGACAAGAAAAAAGAAAAAGAAAAAAACCTACCACCACCCAAACCGCAAAAACGGCCAATACGCCTCGCCCTCCACGGGCACCGCGAGCGGCGGATGGCCCCAGTACGGCATGAGCGTGTTCTCATACCACTCCTGGAGCAGCCAGAAGTCGTCGGAGGTGCTGTGCTCGACGCGGCCGCCGATCTCGACGGCGAGGATGTCGGGCCCCGTGACGCGCTCGGGGCCGACGCACTCCTTGTAGTGGCGCGCGACGCCCGCGCACTGGATCTTGCCGAAGACGGCCTCGGCGGTGGGCTTGCTGATGCGCTCGCCCTCGATCTCGAGCCGCAGCTGCTCCTCGTAGAAGGCCCAGTCGTGCCGGTCCATCAGCTCCTGGGAGACGGTCACCACCACGAAGACCTGCTCGTGGTCGCGGTCGCAGTACCCGTGGCGGCTCAGGTAGTGCTTGGTGAAGTGGCCGTAGATGCCGTCGTCGTGGCGGACGGCGTGGTCGGGGAACGCGGGTCGCATTCTGGCGGATTCTATCGGGGACAGTTGCCTCTACGTGTAGTATATACTCTTACTTACTTGGGGTGTGAGTTGCTACGTTGGAGGGGGGTGGTTGAAGAGGGGTTGGATGTGTAGGTGTAGTTGTAAATTGTAGTTGTATTTATAGAGTGACAGGGCCCAGTGACAATGCCGGTTATGCTCATTGAGTTCTATTGTCTATCGAAGCATTGATGCGCGAATCTGCTGGAGATTCTCGACAAGGAGGTTGTCGTCAATCGTTTCTACAAAGCGGGCAGGGATATTCCTCTATACTTGGTAGGCGATCTCCGCTGACAGTCGATAATAATCGATTCGAGAACAAAGACCAATCTCACCTGCAATTGTGCTGGCTCAATTGTTGAGAACCTACATGTGTACCTTAGTATACCCAGATGTTGGCCCAATCAATACGCGAGGGATGACACAACTGAACGTCCAACCTCTTACGCAAGTCCATACGTATGCCTGCATGGGTGACCTGCTTCCGTTTCCTATCAGACCTTCTGTCTTATGCACGAGGCAAGGCCTATTCCGGGGTTGGGTGGATCATCCACCCTCATGACGAACGGATTGTGGCTCAGACCTCGGAGTAAGGTATTGTCATCACATCTTAAGTCCGAGGCACTCTGCCCAATGACAAGACTCATATTGTATCCTACCATATGAATCATGGATCATATCGAATGATTCTAATATCTACCCTAGGAGACGAAAACAAAAGCTGCTACCGTTCTATATGCTCTCCCTGATGCCATGCCGAGCCCTGTCCCTCGGCCAGGGGCGTATACCGCGGCAGCTGTCTCCCCACGAATCGACGCCAATGCCACCAGGGAAGCTCGTCCGCTTCCACTGAGTGCGGGGCCCGTTCCATTTGATCCAGATGCTCCGTGGAAGCGCGCTCTTTGACCCGGCTGAGATCCTGCTGCCGTCGTCGATAGACCCGATGGATCGTGTAGATAGCCGCCACCGTAACCACAAACCCGAAGACCGGGGCAATCCACCCTACATTGTCTAGACTCGTATCAGCATCATTTCCGGTCATCTTGCCAGCTAGGAGGTCAAACTTACTGTAGGCCTTATCTGAACTGTGCGCCTCCGCCTCCTTTCCCTCTCCCTCGGACGGCTTCGTCTGTCCCCAGTCGTACAAAGTGTCCGGATGACCAGGCTCAACCCAGGGCACGGTGATAATCCCAGCCGGCGGGATCGCGGGCCCAGCGCCCTCCTCATTTGGCATGCCATACGACTGGGCATTCTCGCACGCATCGGTCGCACAGAAGTTCCGCAACTCCGCCGACGGGACAAACGTGAACAGGCTCCGGGACTTGCCCAGCACTTGACCCTCCACATCGACAGCTTCGGCGTAGGTCCACTGGTAGAACTCGCCCGCCGTGTAGCTCGTCTCGAAGCCGTCCCTCGCGACTTGCTTGATCAACATGAACGGGCCGGTGGCGTTCTGCGCGCCGTAGAAGCGCCAGTACTTCACGCGGGTCGCCCCGTTCCAGCTGACATAGAAGGTCGTCGGGGCGTACGTCTCGCTCGACTTCGCGTAGGTCCACATGGCCGGCACGTCGGTCGGATTGCCCTCCCACTGAAACTTTTGCGCCCGGTAGTTCATGATCCGATCCTTGTCGATGTATCCCCACAGGAGAAGATTGCCTTGCTCGTCATGCTCGGAAATGTAGGCGTTGTTGCCCCACCCGATGAACGCGTTACCGTTCGGCAGAACCTGCAAGTTGCCCTGGCTGGAGCTGATCATGGTCTTGCCCGGCGGTGCATATTCCAGCAGCTGGGTCGCGGTGTTATCGCGGTGGTCGATCAGGATGATCATGCCCGAGGAATAGTCGTGCGTCCGGTTGAAGCCATTGAAGCCGTTGTTGTAAAGCGACAGCAGCGTGTGGGTGGCATTTTCGCTCAGAAAGCGGGCATCATGTTGCTGCGAGAAGCTGAAGTTGATGTTCTTGAAGGAGGGGTTGGCTCCGTGCAACTGCCAGATCACCGAGCCGTCTTGGCCGGAGATCTTGTAGATCGCGCACGTGTGGCGCGAGGAAATCAGATAGTCGCCCTCGCTGTTCTTATCGATGGAATTGATGTGGAAGTAGTCCCAGGGCGAGCGCGGGTCCAGCCCAGTGCCCGAGGTGTCCGTGTGGCTGGGCCAGGTGTAGGCCGCTGACGGGTCAACATGGTCAAGCGATTTCCACTCGAATAGCACCTCGTTAGTCTCGACGTCGACTTCCTGGAAGACACTCTCCATCAGCCATCCCATGCCCGTCTTCACGTTCCACAAACTCATATCGAACTGCCTCTGTTGGTAGACGGTCAACAGAGCAGTCTTGCCGTCGTTGATGGGCTTGAACTCGTGCATATCGCTGGATGCCATGCCTCCGCCGGGGACCACAGTGCGGACGATCCGATAATTGCTGTCCATGATCACGCCATGGCCGCGACAGTACCCGTTCTGCTGAACGCCCTGGAAGAAGCAGAGATGGTCTTTACCCTGGTACTGGCAAACATGCATGCCATGAGCGTTTCCAGGGCCGGAATTACCCCATCCGCTCCAGATTAGATTCTAAAAGTAATCAGCAAATGTGGCTGGTCGGAATTTCATGACGGACACATACCCCTTCGTCATCATAAATATACGGCCCCGAGTTGGCTGCCTCATAAGGGCCCACGAAGATATAGCCCGGGCTGAGCTTGTCGGGGTTGCGATGTTCCAAGGTGAGAACAGGCGGGTAGAGGTCGGGTCTCTGCGACGGTCGTTGACACAAGGTTAGTGATCCGCATGGCGAACATCTTGGCTTTATGGCGTGCACGCCGCTGCCACAGCTAATATAAATGCTTACCGATTTGAAGACCGAATCCACCTCCGCCGTGACTGATGGTAAGAATGTATAAAGTATAGCCAGGGAGATCAGAAAGAAGGACGGAGCAAAGCCGCTCGGGTTGCGTATAGAGCCGATCATCGATCCTTCAGCGGTGCATCCGTCGCACCCAGTATGTGTGGGAAACAAGGAATGCGATGACAAAAACGAGGACGAGAACAAAGAAAGAAAAGAAGATTCGTGATCTTCCAACCTTGAAAGCAGAATACAGTCTCAACTTCCAGAGAGCGACTGAATGCAAGTCAACTCAACCACGCCAAACGAAACGCCAGAACAGCCAACAATGAAACCCGCAGGAGGGACGAGAGAGAAAGGATTAGTAAAAAAAATCATGTTTCCTAACTTGATAAGAAGTTTACAGCGGATACGCTGGGAAAGCAAAGCCTGTGACTGTCCGTCCGAAACTCCCACGCACGAACATGCAAAGCTCCAGAGTGGCAGGCCAATGCGAGGCCGCGAATACTGGGACCGAATGCTTGAGCGCATCGACTTCTTGGGCCGGCGACGTAAGTGGAGGCTGCCAAGCATCGCCAACGTACCTAATCACTGCCGAGACAGGATCCACTACTGCTTGGTCGTACGTATGTCGGTCATGGTTTATTGCGTTCTTGCAGCTGGCGGGTGGGATCAGGATTTGTCGGGTTCTCTTCGAAGAGCATCGACGATATGATCCATAAGATTGAATGCATCTTCGTTGCGCATCGACCGATCACTTCCGCAGAGCCATTTTTCGGTGTTGATAGTCAAGCATCATCCACGTTGAAGATCTTCCTTCCTGGACCAAAGAAGCAGAAAGGCTCGTGGAGGAGGGTTTGTCGAGACGATTCAATTCTCAGGAGATGCCCTCCGTCCTGCAAGTCAGTTGACTGTCTGTCTTGCGCGGTTCGGACCTAAGAATAGTCCTTCATCTGTTGTCGTCGTCGTCACCTCAATCCCACGATTTCCCCTCCCCGCGTTTCAGCGCTTAGAATCAAATCACAACTCGGTGACTTGACCAGTAAATCCCAAACCAGCGCCAATGAGCCCTGGAAACACTCAACCAGTATAGCTCTACACCGACAAACCAAACCACGATATCCCAACAACGATACATCCGAACATTGCGAGGTTTGTGATATCTCCGACACAGACACAGGAAGGTTAGTTGATAACGAACCCGAACTTACCGGGCCTTCACCCGAATACTCATAACTTACTCGTACTTTGTAGAAAAGTAAATCCTTACCGAAACAATACCAGTTCCCGCCTATTCCCCGGGGTAAGTTTTATCCCGAACCCAGGCCGGGCTGGGCCGGGCCCCCCTCCCCTCCCCCTGTCCGATAATCTGTAACACCACTCAAACCTCCAAGTTCCAACCAAGCCAACCCTTAACCCTCTTTCTGTCCTTTTTGTTTTCTCCTTTCAGGGATCAAACAAATCCACCACGTACGTAGTCAGTAGTATGCACGGCTTTCCCAAATCCCGCTCAGTCATCGACTCACCATCCCCTTTAGCGTCGAGACTTAGTCTACTGTGTACGCGCCCGCCAAGCCTCGAACCGTTTCCCGAACAGCCGGTCGCAGGGGGAAGCGCGCCGCCGCCCGCCGCCCGCCGCGTCACGCCGCCACGGGACGATGGCTTAGAGAGCTTCGGGGCAAAGATTTTGGGTTGGCGAGCGAATGCGTGCGTAAGTGGAGAGCCCGGATTGCGGTTAGTGTTGCGGAAGGAGTCCAATTGCTCTTTGTTGCTCCAGGCCTTGAGATTGCGGTAGAGGATGTAACTTAAAGGAGAGGGTTCGCTGTAGTGTTTCGTCGATGTTTCCTGTCTCCTTTTGTCTGGAGGGCGCTGGGACGCTGGGACGCTGGCGTTACATAGGACTGTGACTACCTGGGCATCTTTGTTCTTTCTGAATGAGGTACGGTGGGTGGTATGAAGAACCTTGAAGGTAGCAGCCGTCTGAGCTATGGATGCTACTGGACTGCACTTGGATTCAGACCACGGATAGGTTGGATGTATTGCTCTTGCTACCGATGCGCAATCTTGTGTATCTGCTCAAAAGAAAAAGCTACAGTGGTTGACCTGTTTATACTGAGCAGCAGCTGTCCTACCTAATTGAGTGATGGGTGCAGCGGACGTCAGCATGCTTCGAGTCGCTTGGCATTCTGATTAAGCTCTAGCTACGACTACTTTCCACAGGTGCAACAAGTGCAGGGCGTCGTTGGCTGGGTTGCCAAGGCCAGGAAGGATGCACGCACCCTGTAGGGCGCGCCGGGGGGCTGGCCCGCTGCATGCATGCATGCATGCATGCCGAGACCATTTGTCCTACCGTCCACAAATGAACGGAGTACTATACTGTACTGTTGTTATGTACTGCAGGGACAAGACAGTGAGAAGGGAAAACTTGCGATGTGCAAAGAATATTGAGTTCATTCCATTCCGATTGGCGCCCAGTGATATTAGCGACTACCTTCATGCTATGTAGTTGAGCGAAAACCAAAAGTGCCATCCGCCCAATGCTTTTTCCTTGCCAATATCCCGTCTAATCAGTCCGTACATAAAAGTCCTACCATTGCCCAACACAAATAAAAAGAAAAAAATCTCACAAGTGATAGAATCACGCATTATAACAATAATCCAACCCTGGATCTGAGGGTCGGTACGCTCATCGGTATATGATAGTCAAAACACAGAAAACAGAAACCTGTGGCGATCGGCGGCCAGCGCACACCACAGAATGAAGACGCAAAGTAACGAACCACCCTCTACCGAGAGAAGCGCTTGAAGGCCATGGTGGCAGCCAAGCCGGTGGCCAGGATAGCTCCACCCATAGTGAATGCCTGGAGGGCGGCGTTCAGCATCTGGCGCCTGTTGCGGGAGCGGCAGCGCTTGAAGAAGTCGGCCATGTCGTTGCCGCGGGGGAAGGGGGTGTCAGGCACCTCCTCGCCCAGGAATTCACAGAGCGGGCCCCAGCCCTCGCCAATCTGGTACTCGAGCAGTCTCTCCGGGGGCACCAGGCTGCGGACCTCCTCCACGTGGTCGAGGTACACCTGCTTGCCCTGGTTGGGGAAGTCGCCCCGGAAGAAGGTCTGGAAGAACTTGTTGAGCATGGGGTAGTACATGCTGGCGGCCCAGCTGAAGTTCGAGACGAATCGGTGCTCGGGATCCGACACACGCCACCAAACGGTCTTCATCACGGAACTGTAGCATGACAGATTAGCGGGGTGCCCGGCTGGAAGGTGGGATGGAATGGAACGTACGCGTGCCAAGACTCGACCTCACGGGTGGTCAAGATGACCTTGGCGTTAGGGTAGGCCTCAATCAGCTCCTTAGCAAAGGCGCAGGCAGGCCAGTCGCACACGGCCTGGCAGTCACCCAGAAGCTGATCCCACTCCTTTCTACCGAACTCGCCCACGCCGTCGTACTTGGCACTCAGAGCATCGTGCCACATCAAGCAGTCTGGCGGGTTCTCCATGCTGGCGGACATCATGTGGTAGGTCTTCATGTAGCCAAGGCGCTCAAGGGCCTTGCGGAGGGCTGTTGGGAAGGTGCAATGTTAGTGGCGCCGGCCATTGACGGTGTGGCTTGTGGAATGACACGTACAAGCTGTTCCCGTTCTTCCCACACCCAGGGCAAGCACCTTCATCGGCACCGTCCGGTGGCACTGCCGTCTATCGATGCAGGTATCCTCGGTGAAGATGTCGGTCCATGGCTGAGGAGCCAGGTTGTCGGAGTGAACCAAGGACATGGTTGAGTAGGAGAAATCTAAATTAGAATGTGTTTATAGAGAGTTGAAGTCTAGGGCACGATAAGCCACGGCAAGATAATAAAGGCCTCGGCGGCGGCGATGGTAGTGATTGTAACGAGAGTCTTTGATATGAACAAGACCGGAGTGAAACAAGGAAAGAAGCGTCCAGCAAGACAGGTCAGACCGGGCAAATAAAGATAAGATCACACGAGATGAAGCTGAGAAGGGAGAGAAGAAAGTCGATGTTGAACTGGCGATGGCAGGACATTAAAAGGAGAAAGCGGGTAGATCAACGCGCATCCAGACCCAACAGTCAACTTGCAATGGACTCGTCGTATGTGGTGGAGGATAAGAAGCAGAAAGCTTACTAGTGCCGATGCGGCAATCAATTACTCCCAGATCCACTCGAGAGAAGTCAGAAAGAGGAAATTCACTGCTTCTCGAATAGATGACGAGCAGATTGTGAGTGGTTGATGGCAACCTGTCTTCTCCATTTTTAGATTGATTTCGTAACGGAAAAATTGACACTTTTTTTTTCCTTTAAGGTTCGTAAGGGCAACGTAAGAAAAAGAAAATGAAAAAGGAGGAGAAAAAAGGTACGCGTGGGAACCATTGTTCCAGTGCAAGCCATCAATCGAGCTATCTACTCCGTACTGGTACTTGGTAGGATGAGGTAACAGGTGTATTTGCAATACAGCCTACTGTTACACCCCCGTCTACCACCCCGTCGAGCCATGACGGCTAAGACCTTGAATGGAATTCTATTGTTCTTTCCATTATTGTTCCCCCCCCCCCCGGCCCCCCACTCACGTTCTGGATCGTCTCTGCCTCTTCACAACAGCTTTCCCCCCCAAATGAAGGGGGAGGAGAGAGTGCGACACCCAGCGGAAAATATTGTCCGCAATTGCAGCATGATGATAGACATACATACGAAACATACGACACATACCCAGAATAAAAAAGCATACATATGAAACAGATCCCAAAAGCAACAGTTGAGACAAGCAGGCACAGATCACGCAGAGCCAGACGTCACCGGCTGACGTTCTCTCGTCCTTCCCCCTCACCATCCTTCTTCCTCCCTCGATACAAAGCAAAGATAGTCAGGGGTCGGCGGTTTGAGCTGCTCGCCTACTTGACCAGCCATGGTCCGCAGTTACTCCGTCGCCAAGAGTTCAACGACCTCTGTGCCATTCAGAAGCGAGGGCACTGGGACGGATATCCAAGGAAGTGTAGCCGCAAGTGCCAATTCTCCTGGTGGGGCACATGTTGTTCCAGCAATGCGACTGTGAGTCTGTGACAGAAATTTGAAAACCAATAAACGGTTTCATGGACCAAGAAACTGGAGAAGTGCCAAGCCTCGCTGCCGCGAACCCAGCAGATCGGCCGCGTAGCTCCTCGTTTCGCTGATCGCTGGAACAGCAGTCTCATGCTTCACTTGGCCATCAGCGCCCTGTCGCCGGCGCGAGAGAGTCTGGAAGCTCTGTCCTCCTCAGTCGGGCCGTGCCCTTGCGCCCGTTGATTGGTGGTCCTGCCGCATGCGACGCGTACATTTCTCCGTCATGCAAAAACGATGATGGATAAACGGGATCCGCACCGTCGAAGCCATACGTTGCCAGCCCCCTTGTCGTCATCATCACCGAGCAACAACAAACAATCTGTAAAGGTCCGGTCTAGTCTCCGCGCCATACCGCACCAAACCGCAATGTTGAAAGGGATACGAGCGAAGTCTGAAGTGCTGAAACGTCTTCGATCTTGATTTCCCCCACATCCAGCAGGGTTCTGTAAAGGAGAACCCTGCATTGCTATTCAGGGCATCCGACTAGGTTGGTCGGGTCACGGATGGGAAGGGACTTGAGCTCCTAGTCCCTCTGGATGTGCCATGGGAGAGTTTGAGGGACGATCGAAGAGTCGTTGTCCACGCCTGATGAAAACAAATATTCCGCAAATACTCGAATGAAGTCCATGGAGAATTTCTAAGAACGCTGGGGTAGATCAGCGAGCTTCGCGAGTCACACCGGTCCGATCATTCCCTTTTCGTAGTCGTCAGAGTGCAGGTGCAGTAAAATCCTCAGTTGCTGTTCCTCCACCACAAACGTTTGGCCGCACATCAACAGCATACGAAGCATTCATCAAATTAGGACACCGCAATATAAACTTGCCGGGCAGTTGTACCTTCGGCCATATTCATGGTGCAATGCCCATGTCTATGGCTGCTGCTACTCAGGCCGTCACTCGCAGCATCTCGACACTTCGAGTTCAGTCATGAACTGTACCTTCCAGGGTCAACGATAGCCACTCTATCGGAGACCACAATTTCTCCGCCTAGCGGCCTCTTCCAGCGGAGTCCTGCTCCTCCGTGCGTTTTGGTTAGACGCTTAACCTACTTTGCCTTCGTCTTCATGGCAGAACCACAGCTGCCGTTGATAAGCCTTTGAGCTATCGATCGTCCGCCACAGGACCCGTGCACCAAAGGATTGCGACTGCTCCCACGAGACCGGTGGTAGGCTTCACCCTTGTTGCTCTGGTCAAACCATGTCCACGCCTGTCCTATTCGCTGAAACTCGAGGGTTGCCATCCTGGTAATCGGACCATGTACCGGTTCCAGAAGGCTACAATTAATCACAGCGTATTTCGACCGGCTCGACAACCTTGTCACACCGACATTGCTGCTAGACCATGACTCTATCAAAAACCGTAACTTGGTCCATGACTCCATGTAATAGAACCACTTGAACTTGATCAAAGTCAAACACACTTACACCCGATGGAGTCTGCGTCAGTGGCTGCTGGTTGGTGATGGGAACCCGCTGGTCGGCCTAGAAGAAGGTTGCATCCACACTTGCTCAGGCCCAGACGATCCTGGATCCATTCATGATTTGAGCTTCCTCTCTTACGGCCACAAGCAGCAGCTCTATGGCCACGCATCAAGCTCGAGAGTTGCAAATTCCACGCTTCAGATTCTGGTTTCAATTTTACATTTCCGCTGTAACTTTGGACCCAGAAAAGTTAGCCGTCGGCTAAAACTTCCCCAGCCATGACTAAAGCACCACCAGAACGCCCTTCCATCTGATAAGGTGAATTTCAGGAGAAGTCTTTGATCGTAGCTTTCTTCTTCACCACCAAAGATAGAGATTTTTTTCCAAGTCGTACGGATCTGTTTCTTCGACTCAATCTCTCCATTTCCTCGCGAATATATCTGTACCGCTTCCAAACAAGTAACCAAGCCCGATGTGGCGTGACGTTTCGTGCTCTCGGAGGTCGGGGACTGCAGAAGTGGAGTCAAGCCCCATTTTGATAGTCACCCGCCCAGTGGATCCATCCACCTATCAATCAGCCCAGCTGCAATCTATCCTGAATGAATCGTCGTAAGCCCCCCATCACACCGGTCTGTATCAGCCTACGTGTCAGGGGGTGCCGGTCACGGCTTGGCAAGGCGGTTGAACCGATAGAGAAGCACGATGGGGGGCGGGACGGGGTCAATCCATAGAAAGGACCATCGGCTCAAATTTCCATCCATCGTAGTCGGGATACGTAACGGCTCAGGGTCAAGCCTATCACGGCTCGAGGACGAAGCGAGAGCCAAATGAGCGGGAAAGTATGATTGTTGAGCACGCTCGTACAGTTGATGAGGATCATCCTTGGCGAGTGCAGTACCTGCTACGGAGGACGGGCCGGCGTTTGATCAGCATCGAACGAAGGAGACGGACGGGACAATCGTGTGGCAAGTTGGCAACTGAGGCGAGGCAGGCTGTGTCTGTTACCGTGTGTATTGCATTGTTGAGGACGATACGTGCCATGATTGCCGTCTCCGCGAAGGTCGTCACTCGTATAGGAAAGTAGAATAGCCCACTCAATGGGACTACTTCTAGGTCGTCAGACCCATAGTTGGCGGAGCGTTTGCTGGATCATCAAGGGTGAAAAAGAGCTCGTGAAGACATGTGACAGGAAGAAGGGACGAGGGTGTGAAGTTCCGACAAGGAAGGCCGGCTCTGTTGTCAGGTGTGCCATGCTATACTTGTGGTAGAGGACCTGATTCGAAGGACATTCATAATGAAGTTTGGGGCAGCGTTTCCAGTTTGATGCTGCATCAAGTCGAACAAAATCAAAACTAAATCCATCATGCCTGAAGGGTAGGGCTCATTAAGTATACCTTGCCAAGAGCATGTCACCATCGCCGGGGAGTTGCTCGCAATCGATCCCCACGATCACCTCATTTGAAAAACAGTAAGCTGAACCCCCTTTTTGCTTCAAGTTGATAGCGCTGGTGCCGTCAAATGGATTGAAGCGAACCTGCCCTTGGATCTGAGACAATCAGATAAGCTTAATTGCGCTGCTGGCATGGTGCAGTGAGTGGTCCGGTGTCAGCTGTGAGATGTCTCGGATGATCCGCCTGTCGAGCATCACGGCAGTCATTCTCGGCTGTTGAAACCCCAGGCAGCAACCATTCAACTGACCTCGCCAATTTTGACCTCGTTTTTTTCAATCATGCAGGTCTGAACCCTGAAAGCTCCGCTGGGGACCCTGAAAATGGCCCTGAAACTGGTTACGAAGATAAAAGGAACACACTAAGAGCGCTTGCATGTACTGCATATCTTGAATCGGCCACAAAACACAAGACATGCTTTTTGCGTAGGGAATTAGAATTTGTACATTAGATGTCGCCCTGAGGAAGTTTCAGACGAGCGCTAGAGGTATGTAACAGTGCAGGAGGGAAAAAAACCTCCCCGCATAAAAGAACCAAATCCAAGAAAGCCCTAACTCCTGTGATGACCATAGCCCGTGGTCATGTATGCAACTGAAGCCAAATCGAAGCCGCACAGGCATGGAGCAAGATTTCATTTGCCTCCGCACCCTCTTGCAGTCCACCCTTCTCGATACTGATTTCTCCTCATTCCAGTTTGTCCAAGTGTTCCAGCCTCGTGAGCACGACCTGCTTGCTCGTCTCCTCGATTTCACCCGCAAGGAACACCTCGTCCAGAATAGCATATACCTGTATGAAACTCCGTTAGCCGCGAGTGGTTCTCCGATGAGCCAAAGGCACGACCGCTTCCACCAGCTTTCCCTCCCTCCATGCCCAGGTCCAACCCCCGAACTATAGCTGACACCGCACGCACGCACCTTGTAGAAGTTGAACACCAAATCTAGCTCACAGACGTTTCCGAAGAATTGGTCCAGAACCTCGACGAAAAAGTGGATAGCCTCCAGGTAGGCCAACTCATTATCAGTTGCGTCGACGCAGGCACAGAAGAACAACCCCGCATATCGCCGGTATACGATCTTCGTACTTCGCTTGAACTCAACAAAGTTGGACTGGTATTTCTGGTCTCTCGGGGCTACCAAGCGATGGACCTGCATTCAGCAATGGTTGGTAAGCTATCGCTCAACGGCCGCTACGTGGGATGCGGGGGGCAAGCTGCCATGACAATCCGATATGACGTACCTCGCCTTTCAGCTTGACCTTCTCTTCGTCCTGCAGTAAGTCTTTCAGTAAAAGATCCAGTACAGCCGCCACAGAGTTCGGGAGACTTACGCTGTACGGAGCGTACCATTTGGCAAGCCGCGTCTTCCCCCTGTTCGGTCTCCTGTCAGCTCTTGAGTTCTCTTGGGTGAGGGATATTAGCCGGGCACTTACTGGCGATTCTGGACAAGAATAAATGATAGGACCATCCTGTCTAGTTTGATAAGTGGATGTCCTCCGGAAATAATGAAATGATGCTGCAGCTTAAGCTGTTACATCTATCTGTCTCCGAAGTGCGGGACGGACTCAGTATTGCCGGGCCTCACCGCCTAAGATTGGAGATCAAGTTGAGGCCGACAGTGCGAACTTCACAAGCTAATTCTTGTCTAGGTTTTGTAAGATCCATTGTTTTGACATACAACTCTTACATCAATACAGTTTCCATATGCTGCTTTGGGACATGGGCAATTGATGCCCTTGTGAGCCTGGTTACCCCTGCTTAGTAAAACAAAGAATCGGACTTAGCGCCATCTGCATTATCGTTCCGGTCACCAATTGGACCGATAGACCACTCTTCACCTGCATATCCACCCTGCGAAACCGCGCAGTGCGCGCTGCATCTCGCTTGCTCACTCTAATATGAGCTTGCATTCTCACCTTCCTGGGATGCTGCACCCTCGGTCCACTCATTAGAACCATTGAAAGCGCATTGTCTTCTCGCCACACAACGATTACCGTCGCAGAACACCCTCGGCTACCCATCCCGCGGTTTCCTCCCTTCCACCATGCCTGTTTACATGCTCTACGGCTTCCGCTGGCCTCGCGCCGGCTTCACGGGGATTCGCGTCTACGTGGTCTTGCACAACCTCGAGGACGCCACCGCCGAGTATATTCAGCAGCCAACCACCGCAGAGCTTCTTCTCGAATCGTTCCAGAAGACAGAGTCCAGCATTGTCGATCGCTTGCCGGAGATGCGCTTCATCGAGCAATACGACCCCGAAGACACGAGTGATGCGGCTGTCAGCAAGCCTTTCGCCTACGTCGCAGCGAAAGTTATCTCTATCCCCGAAGCTGGAGTCCCTTGCTCCGAAACAAGCTGGACGCCTGAGGATCTCTTCACCAAGTCGCCGTTGGATACCGCCGCCGAAGAGGCGATCACGGAGATGCGCGACAAGTATGCTGCGGGCGAGCGGATCGGTTGGTATATTGTCTACAATGGCGATCCCGAGAGATGGTTTCCTCTGTCAGATGAGGAGGAAGAAGATAGTATGGACGACGACGAGGGATCCTACGGGAATGGCGAAGAGTACGATAGCGACCAGACGCCACCAGCGACGCCTTCATCAGCAACGGTACGTTTCGCACCAAAGTTATTTTGCTGGGTGCCATAACCTCTGACGGTGTTTGTGTTATGCAGGTACGACTCCCCCAGCGGCTTACAAGATTTTTTGGTCGGAAAGCGGCCTAATGACTGTACTGGGAGATGTGATTCTTAACATCTTACGCTTGACGATCCACTATCGACTTGATCTCCATCACAAAGCTGGCTTTGGGTGTGTTCGGAAACCTCGGTTCCGATGGCTCACTTGTTTTTATTCAGCGGGATAAATGTCTATTTCGTTCAACATCATTCGTTACACGGCAGCAGTACCTCACATGGTACCGTAGCCTCCTTTTTGCCAAGCGGCATCGAAGGTCGCCTGGTCCACAGCGAATTGTTTGATGTAATCCTTCTCCAGATCATGTGCCCTCTTGCCAAGCAGGACCAAACTGTGAAGAGGTCGGCCCATGTCAACTTCTGCCAGCTCCTTGAGAGTACCGGCAACCAACTTCTGGTCAGAAGCTCCAACACGAGCGGCACCAACAGCCAGACTATCCGCAGTCCAGACTTCCTCCTGGCGCTCCTCCTCCGTCTGGAGCATCTGACTGGCGCACTGCGCAACCGTCATGAAGCGCGGAGGCTCGTAGATCAGACGTCCACGGGCCATGTTCTCGAGGGACTGCTCCTTGACCTTGATGTCTAGCAGGACAAGTGTGTGAAGACCCAGCCCAGCATTCTCCTTGACACGGTCGTAGTAGGACGAAGGCTTCCAGGTCTCAGTGAAGAAGACCATGCTGACGGTCTGTCCGAAGTTGTACAGCTGCAGGCCGGTGCAGCCAATACCGGACATGATCGATGCGTTAGGGATGACCTTGGACTCGATGCCCAATTCACGGGCGCGTAGGACTAGATCGGTGTGTGTCGTAGCACTAGTAGCTGGCTGTCAATCCCCATGCATATCTCCCCATCAAACAACATATGAAGGTGAAAACACATACCCGAAGGGGTCGCCCACCACCAGGAAGGCGACATCGACTTTGTCGGCTTCAGCGAGGATGTCATCGCTGCCAGTCTCGACCAATTCGCGGTCCGCTACAATAACAGGACGTCCATAGAAAGCTTCCTACTGGAATGAGTCACTCCCAGTCAGCCACCTCTGCACCAATGTGCTAGGAGTATGATCGCGCAGAGGCACCCACTAGTTTCTCCTTCTCCACGAGGAGGATGCTTGTGTACGCTTCGAGGTAAACGCGCTCGGCCTTCTTGACCACCTCCAGACCTCTGACGGTGATGTCAGTCTCATCGGCAAGGCCGAGTCCCACTAGATAAAGCATTTTGATCGTGCAATGGAGTGAATTTGCTCTTCAGGGAATGTTGATTGCGGCGTGAAAGTTTCCCTTATCACCCCGCCAAATGCGGTGGAAGGCGGAGGAACTAATGATCCGAGTATGTGAATCGGGGAAGCACGCGCGTGTCAGGTGACGTGCCTGCCTCCTCCGCGGGATATCCTGGGGCTCTGCCTATTGGGGAACGCTCTATTCAGCAGCCTCTAGATTGTTGGAGTCTGAGATCATCTGTCTGTGTATATTCTCAGTGCAGTCTGTCTGGGATGACCAGGCGACCTGCTCTTCATTCTTCGCGAAGATGTCTACAGATCGGACACCGAAGTATCGTCAAGAGATCCAGCAGGTAAGCGTGTCAGTGAGCACCATTGGATTCGCTCAATTGATTGAACTGCACATCTCTGTACTGCACATCTGCACTTCATGCTTGTATTGCTTGTCCCAGACTGTGGCCCCTCTTGGATCTAGGTTGCACATGTTTTGATTGCTATCAAGTTCATTCACAGCAGCCCATACCAACTGTTGTTGGTCCGAACTACTATATTCACTTGCATCCGTTTGCCAAAATTATGCCGAGATCATTCACTCTATCTTTCCTGGCTCCCCTCTGCTTAGAATTATCTGTTCATCATGATTGCTCTCAAGTCAAAGTCACTGTTTCTGACAGTATCGCTTCACACATCCCTCCCATCCCTATCTGTACCCTATTCCCTCTTTCGGACTTATCAATACTTCAGCCCTCAGCATGTTTGCTCTCTCAGGAGGATTCCCACCTGGCTCAGAGTATGAACCAGAGGATGTGGACGTCGAAAGCGAAGAACAGTTTAAGGAGCGATTGACTAACACTTGGCGCCAGATGATGTTCGTCTCTGGGGAAACTGCCGAACCCTCGGTTGAAACGACTACTCTCATCGAGGAGATTGTTCGTCAACAAGTTGTCGAAATTGTACGATACCTTCGTCGCTTCCTTCATCCTTTGAATGACACTAACATCCCTACTAGCTTGCTCGAAGCACCGCTCTGGCAACCCGCCGCGGTGTGCGCTCTATCTCCACCGATGATCTGATCTTCTTGATCCGACACGACAAGGCCAAAGTGTCTCGCCTGAAAACCTTCCTCTCATGGAAAGATGTTCGTAAGAACGTCAAAGACTCGGACGACAAGGGCGGCGCCGATGCGGCCGACTTCGCTGCCGCCGACGACCCCATCGCCGGAGGCGTCGTGGCTGGGCCTCAGGATGTCGCGTCGAAGCCAAAGAACAAGCGTGCCCGCGTCGGTCTCGCTTGGGATGTGAACAGCTTTTATTCCGTGCAGGTTCCCGAGCGCGAGGATGAAGAAGACGAAGAAGAGGAGGAGCAGAACTACGCCACCCTGCAGCGCCTTGCCGCTGCCGACGAACGCACCAAGCACATGACGAGGGAAGAATATGTGTTCTGGTCGGAATGCCGTCAGGCGTCCTTCACCTACCGCAAGAGCAAGCGTTTCCGGGAGTGGGCGGGGTTTGGAATCGTCACCGAGTCGAAACCTAACGATGATATTGTCGACATCCTTGGGTTCCTGACCTTCGAGATAGTGCAAACGCTGACCGAGGAGGCCCTCAAGGTCAAGGAACGGGAGGATCGAGAGAAGAACCGTCGTGGCGGCGCAGATAATGGCGAGGATTCCAAGAAACGTAAGCGCGAGACCGGACTCTTCGATCCCCCTGAGGAGGGCCGCACCCCTGTCGAACCCAAGCACATCCGCGAAGCCTATCGCAAACTGCAGGCGACGCCCAATAAGAACATCGCCATGTTGCTACATAACGGTCGTGTGCCGGCCCGGATGCCATTACGATTGGTGAGTCGTGTCTGGACCTTTCTTCTATGCGCAACGCTAACGGCGAGAATAGATTTAATGGGGTTATTTTGTTATACGGCGTCTATTGGAGTCCAAGCTAGTGATACCCTCAACACGCACTCCTAATTTTAGGACCGGCCTCTTTGATATAATATGGTGCGATAGCATGGCAATAATTGGTTTACTTTTGTTCTGCACCAAGCCCTACTTGCTTACGCCCCGCATGTCTGGATTTTCTTCCATTGGATAATGTGTCTTTCATTTGCAAATTAATACAAATATGATACTAGTGACATGCTACTTAGCACAGGTGTCATCAGGGTCATGAAATCATAGGGTAATTCACTCGTCCACGGCTTGCGTGGTTCAGCGAATAACGAACAGCGACGATTTACTCGTTCGCGTGCGTGCGGCGCCCTAACATTTCCCATTAGTATCCATTTTACAATCTTTACAAGAGAGAGAAAAGGCAAATGAACTTACACTCCTCCAGCTCCGCTCGCGACAGCTCGCGGATGCTGTTGATAGCCGGCACGTTCCCGGTGGCCACACTCTTGACGGTCTCGACGGCGCGGGTGAGCATCCCCTTGCGAGCCAGCGCATAGTGGGCGGTCACCGCCTCGAGCTTGATGACGCCGATGCGGGGGTCTTCGGGGCCACCGTCGTGCACGCCATCGCCCAAATCGCCCAGCCAGGCCTGCAGGGCGGGCGAGTAGTACTTCTTGACGGTGTCGCGGTCGGAGATGATGGTGGCGGTGCCGGAGATGGAGGCCCAGGAGCCGCTGAGCGGGTCCAGGAAAGACATGTTGACCTCCTTGGGGTGGGTGGTTAGATCCATCGTCTTGTGCGAGAAGAGGTTCGTGTGGAAGATCAGGTCGATGCCGCCGTGTTCCTGTGCATTCGCAAAGTCGCATGTTAGCTTTGATGGAAAGGACTGGGGGGGGAGTTGTTCGAGAGGCGTACTTTTCCGGCGAGCGCCATGCAGCGGGATGTGAGGAGCTCATCGTCCGAGGACTTGGTGGTGAGCATGCCGAACTTGGAGTCACTGATGAACGTGACGAGGTCTTCGACCTTCTGGGGCAGAGGGGGGTCCTCGTGCGACTTGGCTGTGTAGGGGTCGAGGGGCTTGTTGCCGGCCGCGGTGTTGATGGTGCTGGACATTTTGGTGGTGGTAGTGATTGTGGGTTGTGTGTGATCTGTGACACGGGTGTGTTTAATTGAGCGATTCTGATGTTCTTGATATGGTAATACTTGGAGAGAGGTGATGGAGCTGCAGGAGATGGGATGTATTTATCAGATGTGATCGATTGCCAAGGCTGGCGTAGATGTGACGTCAATGGATGTCATTGCTTGCGTTACTCTATCGCCAGTTGATCCTCGATGAACGCTGTTTCTGCGATCGCGCTAGATAGTGGATTGATGTCAACTGCTCTGATGATCGATCGATTCGAGGTAAACCAGAGGCAACTTCTATATGTAGATTTGGTAAAAGAAGTTAATTTACCTTTTCCGCGATCGCTAACTTACCTTAAGCATAAACAGATATCGCCGGCCATCGATGGCTGATATCAGCCTTGTACAGAGACCCGGTAGTCATCACGTCGCAAGGGTCCGGACACCCGCATTGGTCCGCTTGAACAACACCCTGCTGACTGGTAACTCGCAAGCTGTTAGTAACTATATGTCACACCGCCTCACACGACGTGACAAGTTGACAATGTCTGGACAGGACATTGACACCAACAATTGACTCAGGTCGACAATTAGTCTCTGATTGTTATAGATATTGAATACATATTCCCCTAAACATCTCATTGACGGTGTCGCTGCGCTGCAATATACAGCCAAAATGCTGCAGTGGCTAGTTCCCCCGCCTGCTCCTCCCCGATTTCTCCTGGTCAGATCATCATAGAGCAAACAACAGTGCTAAGCGACCAACTTCCACCCATCCCTCGCGTAGCTCACCCACGTGTCCGTCAATTCCGGGGCATCATCCACACATACCTCCGACGGTTCTCCCGATCCTATTAGAGCTGGGCCGGGATCACCTACGATAATCAAATCGCCCAGCTTCTGTTCGGGGTTATTCTGAAGTGGTCGGATGGTACTGTACCCGGCTCGAGGAAGTTTTGGCCATGCAAGTCGCCAGGCAAGCCGGCCTTCCTGTACCCAGAGTTATCTGCTATGGCGAGCATGCTGATAGTCCGCATGCGCCGGTTTCGATCCTGATAACGCGGGTTCCTGGTAAGGAATTAGGTCAGGTTTATGATACCCTAAGCGACGAAGAGAAAGAGATGGTGTTCCGACAGCTGGATCGGTTTTCAATGTGTATTAGGAACTGGGAGAATTCGTGGGGCGAAAGCAGGATCTGCTTGATTGTAGGAACGCGGGTGTCTAATCATCTTGCCGGTCCGTTTAGATCGGAGCAAGAACTCAACGACTATTTGAGGGAACCTGCCTGGTCGGGTGGGTTTGCGTCCGAGGAGACTTATTAAGAGGCGATGAATCGAGCCAGGAAGATGGATGAGCTACCCCATCGTATCGTCTTTACTCACGGAGATTTGAAACACTACAATATCATGGTCCGTGCGGGACGCATCACGGGCTTCCTGGACTGGAAATCCGCAGGCTGGTATTCTGAGTATTGGGCATTCACGACAGCGTTGAGGTTCACGCCGGAGGACTTCTGGTGGTATGTATCACTTTGTGGTTGAGCTTGGTGGGAAGTCTTATCTGCGCGAATTAAACTGTGAGAGGGCACTGACTTGTTTGGCTAGTGCCTCTTATTACTGGTGAACCTGAATAGTCTGCTTCTTTCCAAGATCTCAGGTTTTGGTCGCCCCGCCACAACGTACGGCACGGACCTGGTGGCCTGTGTTCTAACTATACGGCTAGCTGTCAAGCTGTTCGAATCCCTTCTTGGAGATCATAGGACCCAATCCCTTATTCACAATAAGCCCGGCACAGGTAAGGAGCCTTGTCCTATGATCCTTCGAGTCCCAAGATCTAGGAATCAAGAGAAGCAAATAGGACTTTTCGTTCGACATGTCTTCTGACTCCAATCTAAGACACTCAACGCCTGATATCAGTTTTAAGTGCTTGTCTGTCCCGGGTGTATAATGAAACCAGGTTGATTCGTAATCTTGAAGAAGTCGAGCCCTGGTGAGAAGCCATGTTGGAGGACCGTCAGGGCGGATGGATTCCAAGAAGGGAAGAACTGATGCTAAAGATGGGTGCGCGAACGCTATAATATGTTATAACAGCCAAGCATTGATTGGGGTAAAGTGGAAAACTCACTATCTGGTCGATGGCTGATCTTGAGAGAAATTAGCTCTAGACTGCTCCTTGCATCTTCGAGCTCTTGGGAGCAGAAGTCCAGAGCCGTTGTTGGGTCTAGGTTCAGTGTCGCAGCCACGTATGTGCGTAAATCTGACCTCCTCGCACTATCTAGCTGTTAGCACATGTTGACTCCAGGATCTAAGCGAGACCAACCGGCTGAGCACAGTGCTTAAAACTTGGACTTGTTCGAGTTGAATCAGTGCTAGCAGGGCTTTGGGGCGTTTGACGTATGGCCATGGCGTATTGATGATGTATGAGTGAGAGAAATCATAGAGAACGGTATCGTAGAAATCATTGGGAAGACGAAAATGCTCGTCACAGATGTCACGGTGAAGAATCTGGATGCCATGCAACGCCGCAAGACGTTCTAGCCGGTCAATGGCTAACGAAATGTACCATTCCTTCTCGAAGTCACTGAGAGGCAGACCCCCGATTTTCGCTACGAAATCATCGAATAGATGATATTCTCGAGTCGGAGGCGTTCCAAGTATACGTCGGCAGCGTATGTTGGGTTCGACTCTTTCGAGCACTATGGCCCGAGGGCGCAGAGCATAGCTTCTAGGGTATTTCTCCCGTGTCAAGTTTAGTATCACACCATGATATGTTGGGAAATAGATTGATTTGGAGGGCGGGCAGTTGAGGAGAATGTGTTCGTAAGCTCGACTCTCGTCTAGAAAAGGGTCTAGTTGATTGATCGACTCGAAATACTCTTTTCCAAAGAAATATCTCTTAATTAGTCATTTTTTGCGTGTTGTTTATTGTGTCAACATACTGTTTTCACCACCAGGTTGGCTACACCGTTCACCTCTAATTCCAGCACCATGATGCTATGCAGTCCCGGCATATCATCACGCAATCGTCGTCCTATTTCCCAGGCATCGTGGCATTGGAATTCCTTGAAGTTCAGCGGATCGCGAACAGGTTGATTGCTTAAGGGAATCACGTGCGGCTCACAGCCTTGCAAGAAGAATTCTGCCCATTTGTGATTCATTGCGCCGCTAATATATTGAACGGGAAAGATTCAGGAGAGGTGGATTGAAGCCAGCTTGATTGAATGCGGAGGCGGATGAGTCAGTGCGACAGGTAGAACCTCCAATCATGGATATCAGGTCATCTGACCAAATTGACCCAACTTAGACATTTACTATGTAAGCCTTGCCTGAGCCTTCAGCTTTTAAGGAGTAGGTAGAGCTGCATGATCAAAAGCTGTCTATCTCAAAGCCATGGCATGAATGCTTACACCGTGCCTATAGAGTGAAATGCCATCGGAAATTTAGCATAACACTACTAGGTCATAATTGGCAATTGGAAACAACTGACGCATGAGCTTCCTCCTCGACTAGCAGTAAATCTCACTGCTTTCATGAGAAGCCTCTCTCACTCTATGGTTGACCAGTGTGTATATGATTTCCTGGCAGGTTCCCGTGCGGCGTTCCCCAGGACTTCACCCTTGAAGTACGCCATCCACTGATCATGGTATAGTTCCCCGCTGTGTGAGCATATGTATACATCACAGATGCAGAGTGCCTTCATCTCAAGACATAAGAAAGCTCGATTGCAGTCGCCACTTAATATCAACCTCATCTTCGCTGCTAGACGATGTGTCCAATAGCAGCACCTTGTTAGGTTATAGTTGGTGGCTGCCTCAATGTTTGTTCTTCGCGAAATGTTGCATACCAACAATGAATCGCATTTAGGCAGACAGGAGATAGACTGTGTCCTATTCAGACAAACAAACCAGGCAAAACTGGCCAACATTAGGGCAGCCGTGCTTGTTGCACAAGAACGGGTAACGAGCGCTTGAAGTCTCGAAGATATACAATTGTGAGCGCTCGTGAAACATGGACATGGATTGAGTGTGTACGCAACATACCGTTTCTGTTCAATGAAAGTTCACTGCGTAATCACCGTTATAGAGGCTCATAATGATCTTCCTGTTGGTGTGCACAAGCAGATTGAGATTCAGACCGATCTGGCAGAGGTGTCTCTGTGTGAGGATACGTCTGAGTCCCCCCATGAGCCACTAGATTCTATGCTACCATGTTTCAGGTAAACTGTTCATGCCACGAACTCAGGCTCTAGGCTTCCTGAGACATGTGGGCGTGGTGCGAGGCGCAATAACACGTTTCGTGATCGTCCGTTGGGGGCCATTCGACAAAACCTCGAAGCAGAGATCATTCGACCGCCGATCATATTTGTGCCACAATATGGGAAGATTCTGCAGGTGGGGTTCCCTCGTCGCAACCATGTGGCAGATATCCACTTTGCTGTTCTGCCTGGAGACCCTGTAGAGCCGACCACCAGTCTGATCAGCTCCTGGGGCGTTCGGGTGAAGGGCTGTACTCTTGTACTCTCTTCCATAGTCCCAGTCATGTTGAATTACATGTGATAGTGGCATTTTCAGAGGCTGTAAAGAATGTGTCGCCTCACGGCAACGGTATCTCTGTTCCACCTGGCGAGGTAAAATAAGGCCTATCTACCGCAGTCAAGACGAGCGGATTAGGGGGATTTTCAGCCCCCGCGAGTTCTTCTGGAAGGAGTGTCTGATGTCAGACACTGCCACATGGCGATGCTCGTAGAAACTTCGCAAGTATTGTTGGATTCTTTGAAATCAGTTGGATGGGAAATTGGATGCGAACGAGGCCTGGGGGCGAAAGTTGTGTTGTTTGAAGGATTGTGTCGGGAGGACAGGCGGAGATGCGCAACAACAACTCCCCTCGCTTCTCCCCTTCCTCTTTCTGACAACCTCCCCTCTGTTTCTTACCGCCAGACACTTGTCTTCCATCACCAACTGGGCTATGGATATGAGCTCAAATATCAAGTCTAAGGTATGACGGTCTGCATGTAACGTGCTCTTTTGCTAATTGCTTCCAGTCGTGTTGTATGAAGGAATGCCTTACAGACTCTGACACGATTTGGCCCCAACGCCATGACGAACTAGTCTCTTCAGGCCCGCGATGAGAGCTCAGAGACTGCGATCCTCCCTTTCTCGAGCTCACTGCCACATTCGTTCATAGAAGCTGCCTATCATGATGCAATTTGTTCGCTATTCGCGGCGCCTGTGTCCCAGCGGGTCAGTTGATCGCTCCCGCCGAGTCATAGCCAGGTACTAGGTTACTTGGCTTACCAGCTCTCTATGGCTCCCGTGGAACTTGTAGCCCCCGTTCAAACATTACGGACCCAAGATCTGTGCTGAGATGGGAGAAAGCTGAGTACAAGGAGTGTGTAATGGGCGGGCTCGGCTCCAGCGAGGGATCCCGTCTGGGGGAGGCGACGTATATCACCTCCTGCAGGTCCCCGTCAATTTAATATAGCCTATTTGTTTTCGGTCCTCCTGAACTCTGGGTGGCGATCCTACATCATGGCCCTACCTGCTATGCCTCACTATAGACAGGATCCTTACCCACCGCAATACTCCGAGATTCCTATTTCTCTCGGCCACACGCCCTACGGTAACCCCTACGCTTCGAAGTCTTCCGACAGTCTCGGATCACGATCGACATTATACTTCCTCCCGAATGACATACTCGAAGATCACATCGACGACGTGGCAGGCCAAACCCAACACAACCACATCAACAAGATGCCTGGCAAGCACATTGACGACAAGCTTCTTCTGGCAGGATTGGAGACGAATTGGGACTCTTCCGACCGCTTGGCCGTGCCGAGTCTGAGCATTCCCAAAGTCGGCATGTACGATCGACCACCGCTCAGTCCATGCCCTTCATATACCTCGCGAGCAAGTCCCACGATGAGCTCATCCTCCACGACCGAATGGAAGTATAACAAGCCGCTTCCCCCGGTTCCCAACCCACAAGAGAAACATATCCATGCCTCATACCAGTCAGGCTCGCCCGTGGGGGAGTCTCTGCCGCTCTACAGCTCGCGACCTCAGACACCTCGACCTATGACTCCAGGCTCCATGCCATCGCGATCGACAACGCCACAGCCACCAATGGCACCTCGACCTCTTACTCCTCGATCAGTGACCCCTCAGGCCCTGAACCGACGCCCCATGACCCCTCAGCCGTCACTGGCCAGGCCGATGACCCCGCAACCCTTGAACATGCGACCTATGGCTCCCCAGCCACTGAACACTCGGCCCATGACCCCTCAGCTTTCGACGGGTCGACCAATGACCCCCCAGCCGTTGACTCCTCGGTCTTTCACACCGCGACCTAACGATCAGCGTTCACTGAATCCGGAATTCTCGTTGGCCGCTGCTGCGGCGTTGAACGCATTTCCGAACGAACCTTCATGGCCACAGCAGGTTGACGCCCCACCATCAACGGGCCTTTTCCCTCCATACCAATCTGAGAAGGGCCTCTTTCCTCCGTACAACCCAAATACTAGCGCACCAGATCAAAATCGGTCTGACGGGCCCTCAAAGCAACCATCGAAGAAGTCATCGGAGCAAAGGCTATCCGCTAAAGACGACGGTGAGGAGAAGCCTATATGGCGAACGCTCAAAGCGGGAGTGCGACGCGTCCTCACCACTAAAGCTTCATCTTCGAATTTGAAGAAACCCAAGTCTCAGAATGATCGGCGAGCATCCATCATCGTTCGTATGTCCACGAATCCGCAACAGTCACAAGAGTCTGGAGATCAGCAACATGATTGGATGCAAAATGTCGAGAAACAGGACGAAGAGCGATATCAAGATGCGGTCAGCCGCATGAAGAATGTGCTTGCCAGCTTATTAGAGGATGGCTATTCAATGGACGCGATTCTTCAAGCCGAAGCGAACCAAAAGTTTCTCCGGTCCCTCTTCTTGAGAGTCCAAAATGACCCTCTTCTCGGCTTGGACGTTGCTCCACCAGCACCACCAAGTCGCTGTGCATCTCCTGCACCTCTTCAGCTCAGTCCTTCTTTCCTTCCTGGTTCTCCCCGCCTCAATGTTCACAGCCATTCCCATTCTTATCCTCCTCCCAGCTCACCAGCTCTCCCCCCACCTCCTCACCTGAATACCCATACTTACTCCCATTCTGTTCCCCCTCCGTCGCCAGCGCCTACCAGTCCTCTACCTCCATTACCTTTCTCTCAGACTCATCCTCCCCCTACCCCTGCTTCTCCCGCTCCTACCTCCAAGACCCGCAAGACCGGCGCCGAGGACGAAGACGCTTGGGAATATGTTGGCTACGAAGACGACGCGACGATGCAGGACGACAGTCCATCAATACACGTCTTCAACCTCGGCGACAATGAATCGGACACCTCCAGCATCTACCCACGCTACACAAAAATGATGGCAGAGATTGAGGACGACCTAAGCAAAGCATTCCCGCCCACGCGCTGGAGTCTGACCAAACCCGGCCTAGAAGACATGACCCTCCAAATCCTCCTCCAAATCGACGATCTGGACGACCTCTTCGCCTTCGCCCAGGTCAACCGCGCCACATACCAAGTCTTCAAGCGCCACGAACTGCCCCTGATGCAGAACACCATCCGCCTCAAATCACCCGCCGCCTGGGAACACCGCCAGATGAGCGACATCAACTCGCAGGAATCCTCGTCGGAGGAAGAACCCTTCACGGCCGAGATCTACTACCGCCACTACACCCGCGACCATCGCACGCACGCCACGCTGAAGGGCCTGATGATGACCCACTGCCGGGCCGTGATGCGCTCGGCCTCGTACACGGCGCTCTCGCGGCCGGCCAGCCCCGCGGCCCGCAAGATTGACAACGCGATCTGGCGCGTCTGGACCTTCTGCCACCTCTTCGGCATGCAGACGGGCCGCGACCACGACATCGACGGCCAAGTCAGCTGGCTGCGCGGCGAGGTGCGCTCCCCGTTCCAGCCCTGCCCGGACCCCAACGACGTCTGCAGCATCCTGTTCGACCCGCCTCCGGGCTTCGGCGAGGGCAACAGCCCCGGCGGCCTCTCCGTGACCGATATGCAAGACATGGACGAGGTCTGGACCTGTCTCAAATACATGTTCGGCTTCCTGCGCGGCGAGACCGAGCGCGCCCGTCGCTTCGGCGTCTTCGCCAATGCCACTGCTAATAGCGGTGACGGCGACGACGACGACGACGGCAGCGCCTCGTCTGCTCCTCCCCCCGACACCGACAAAAGGAATCAGGGCATGATCATGCTGCACGAGTGGATCTACTACCTTATGACCCTAGGGCCCGAGGCGGTCGTCGAGCTCGCCCCCCTGGGCCCGGATACCCATGCCGAGACGACGTTCCAGCGCGCCATGTCGCGCGGGTGGACGACGTGGTCGGCGCCCCGGCCCGGCGCCACGCGCAGTGCTTTCTTGACTGATGCGTTGGGCCGGGTGTCTGGTGGATTGCGGCGGTTGGAGGAGTTGCAAAGGGAACTGTGGTATAATTATTTGTGAACCGTGTGGATGGGTGAGTAATGTAGGTTATTTAGGAAGCTGCGGTGGTGTTCAGGGTAGTGAGCGAGATTTCTTTCTTCTGTCTCTTGTCCTTCTTCGAGCATTTATTTATAGAATGGAAGGGTGTAATGAATGGAATGAGTGCTGGCCTTGATTCTTGGCAAATGTTCCTTGTTGCAGTAAGTTTCCTTAAACCTTGAATGCATAGCCCATCGAAATCCTCCCCAATAACGAAGATCGATCAATCTAGTCTGCCTGTCGGCATGACATATAGCAAGCTCGGTTAAGACTCCTGGTCCAGATAACACCAACTAATCCCGTTAGACCACTGACCCATAACCCCTAAACCCCAGACTGACCCAAGCCCATACCCAAACTCACAATCACGGCTCCGCCTTGAACACTACCCGAAGCAAAACTGCACCCCCAGCCACCAAGCCCACCAGTGTCGGCAGCTCCCAGCTCGGAACAACTTCCTTTCCACTCGAAGTCGCCGACAGGTCTCCATGTTTGATCATGGTTCGAATGATGGGATAATACCACCAGGACCACGAACACGCAATCCAGAGCACCACCCAGACAAAGCCGATGCAGCGTTGCCAGAGCGGAGGGACACCATCACCACCGCGGATCGCAGCGGGGGTGGCATCAGCATTGACGTCTCCATTTTTCTGTTTCTGTTCATCTCCGAGCCGCACCGGGGTGCGAGACCGCCGCGCCACCGCCGCGCGCCACACATACTGCACTGCATCCTCAAACATGATGGCGACGGCATTCGACAGGAAGAACAGTATTGAGCCTAAGTGCCCGCCTCCTACTCCGGCGACGGTGTTGCCAATCATGTGCATGATCATGGAGAGACTGAAGACGATGAAGACGTTGACGTAGCGCTCGACGAGGGAGGGCCGGGGTAATTTGAGAATGCAGGTGGTGACGCAATTTGAGAAGCTGCTGAAGGGCCAGCGGAGGTATTGGTGCCAGAATTTGCTGAGAGGGCACCATTAAGGGTTAGATACGAGAATGTACTCGGATATTCGAAGAGAAGAGGCAAGGAAGAGTCAGGGAACGGTGTAACATTGGGGTCTTTCAAATAGAATGGAGACCTACCCCCAGAAACCACGGCACGTGTAGGAATCGGCAAGACTCCCAAATAATGGCGGCCACTGAGACACAGAATGGTCACCCGAGCCGACGAAGACGATAGCCGTGCCGCGGTACATCATATCCAGGAACAGATAGGAAGGGATCAACCCGATGATGTAGGTGCATGCCAGTCGGCCGGGCCATTGGTCCAGTCGATATGAGAACTCCTGTCCGGGTCTGTAGAACGATTGGTCGGGGTGGAGACGCGGGTGCTCGAGGAGACGAAGGAAGAGACCCTGCCAGATGATGATGGCGAGCTGGCGGACGACGTACTGCGTGCGTCCGGGAGAAGGATCGGTTTGCATCACGGCTGGGAAAGGAGGGATGTTCTTGGGCTGCCATGGTGTTCCGATGCCCCGGATGGTGAGCAGGAGCTGGAATGCGGCCTTGGACCGGTTTGGCAGTGTGGTCAGATCGACGTTGGAGATATAAAGGAGATTCATCAGTTGGATGAGGAAGGTGAAGGAGTGGCCGCCGGTCCGCATCTTGAACATAAAAGTCGACGCACTGAGGCTGTTGAGCACCCCCTCGAGGTAGGCCAGGTATACCATCGAGGGAAAACAGATCCATCGCATGAAGGAGCCCTTGGGTGTCCGAGTGAGCAGCGTGATCATAATCAAATTCTGCAGAGCCATGACCACGCCGCAGCAAAGATCCGCTGAGATCGCCATTTTGGTTCGGTTGCCTGGACTCTGATCGGCCCTGGTGCAAGCAGGCTCTCGGAGGCGCCTGGGGCATGATATATCTAGCTTGTTCCCTT
Source organism: Aspergillus aculeatinus CBS 121060 (assembly GCF_003184765.1). Taxonomy (NCBI): domain Eukaryota; kingdom Fungi; phylum Ascomycota; class Eurotiomycetes; order Eurotiales; family Aspergillaceae; genus Aspergillus; species Aspergillus aculeatinus. The sequence continues at coordinate 126,855 of NW_020291530.1, read as the reverse complement.
GCTCGAAGGACAAGCATTTTGGGACTGTTGCCGTTTGGGGTTTCAATGCAGGGAACTGTGCGACACGAGGAAGTAGCAACGCAGACACTGTCAGCTCGTCAGTCCACAGCAGCAGCGAAAGCCCAATAGGATGCTTAAAAACAGGGAACTCACGAGAAGAATGCTTTTTGTGTGTTACCTTACCTCTGGGTCCACAACCCTGGTGTCAGGCGATATCATCGTCCCTGTTTTGAGCCTTCAGGGGAATTCGAATTAGAGCTGATGGACATCGACCTGACGCAGGAACGACTGATCGCGATAACAAAGCCCATATGTGTGCATGTAAGCAGAGATAAGAGTTGGATGGATAGACTCCAGAGTTTAGTGCAGGCCGGTCCAGATGAAGCCTCGCTTCATGACTGGATAAGAGTCATGCCATTGTGAGTATCCATCCATGTCCTTGTGCCACGATGGATGCACGAAGCTCAGAGCGAGTGCTTTGGCTGCGCACAGCGACTCTCTCCTGCTGCCGACAGCCCTATCAGTGGTTGGTAAAGAGGAGGCTTTTTCTCGAGGTCGAGAGCAAGCGAAACAACCTTGAAGGCAGGTGACTGCCCCCGGATGGAGCTAGTGCTCGGGCTATCTTCACCCCGACGTTACTCGGGTCGATTTTGGCCCGAGTGTTCGTTCGCCCTTGCGATCTTCCGCTTTACCTCCTACCAAAAGAATATTTCGTGGTGTAATCAGCTACGAAGCACGCTTGTACGACATGATGCACCGATGAGAGGGCATGAATTATGAAAATCTCGTAAATTCGTATCCTAGAAATTGTTTTACATGAACCAGTCATGGCTACGTGCAACCAAAGCTTAGAACTTCAATGACCCGTCACCGTAGCGAGTCACTCCACAGTCTCACCCATTTAAGCGAAAGGAGCATCGGTCAGGCGGAAGTGCACAGCCTTGATCTGAGTGTAGTTCTCCAGGGCGTACGAGCCAAGCTCGCGACCGATACCGGACTCCTTGAAACCACCGAACGGCACTTGAGTGTCGAGCATGTTGTAGCTGTTGACCCAGACGGTACTGTTTTCACGGTCAGTATTTGTTCGGTCGAATCTACAAGCAATGACGGATACATACCCTGCACGCATCTGGTTGGCCACGCGGAGGGCGGTGTTGATGTCCTTGGTGTGAATACCAGCGGCAAGACCTGTAGGCGTTCATCAGTATGAGGGTACAAGATATTGAGAAGTGAAAGACTTACCGTAGGAAGTGTTGTTACCGATCTTGATGGCGTCCTCGACGTCCTTGAACTTCTGAACGGTGATGACGGGGCCGAAGATCTCCTCCTGGACAATCTTCATGTCCTCGGTCACATCAGTGAAGACAGTGGGCTGGATGAAGTAGCCCTCATCGCCGTGGCGCTCACCACCAACGGCAACGGTGGCACCAGCCTGCTTGCCATGGTCGATGTACTCCATGATGCGATCGAACTGGAGCTTGGAGACCTGGGGACCCTGGAAGGTGTCCTTCTCAAAGGGGTTGCCCACCTTGTTCTGGGCGCTACGCTCCTTCAGGCGAGCGACGAACTTGTCGTAGATACCCTCCTGAACCAGAAGACGGGAACCGGCGCAGCAGCACTGACCGTGGTTGTAGAAGATACCGAAGTTGGCCCAGGTGATGGCGTTGTCAATGTCAGCGTCGTTGAAGACGATGTTGGGGGACTTGCCACCCAGCTCGAGAGTCACCTTCTTCAGGTTACTCTTGGCAGCGGCCTGCATGATGGTGCGGCCAACCAGGGTAGAACCAGTGAAGGCAACCTTGTCAATGTCCATGTGGCTGGAGATGGCGGCACCGGCCACACGACCGAAACCGGAGATGACGTTGACGACACCAGCGGGGATGCCCGCCTCGAGCACCAACTTAGCGGCATAGAGGGCAGACAGGGGAGTCTGTTCTGCCGACTTGAGGACGACGGTGTTACCGGTGGCCAGAGCGGGGCCAATCTTCCAAGACCACATGAGGAGAGGGAAGTTCCAGGGAATGATCTGACCGCAAACACCAATGGGCTCGTGGCGGGTGTAGGCGAAGGTCTCGTTGTTGGTGTCAATGGTCTGACCGTGGATCTTGTCGGCCCAGCCACCATAGTAGCGCAAGCACTTGGCAGCGGCGCCAACATCCCCCTTGGCCATGGAGATCGACTTGCCGTTGTCCAGGGCCTCGATGGCGGTCAGGATGTCAGCATCGCGCTCGAACAGGTCAGCCAGCTTGGTCAGGAAGCGGCCGCGCTCGTGAGGAGTGACGTGACCCCAGGAGCCCTCGAAGGCCTTGCGGGCAGCCGCAACGGCAATGTCGACATCCTTCTCCGTAGCTTCGTGAACGGAAACAATAGGCTTCTCGTTGGTGGGGTTGATGGTCTCGAAGGTCTTGCCTTCGACACCCTTGACCCACTCGTTGTTGATGAACCTGATCGTGAAAGCAGACAGTTAGTGGTGGGGATGAAGCATGAGAACGAGTCCACGATAGGGAGACACATACAAGCCCAGAGGCTGTTCGTACTTGGCGAGAGGGGTCTCGATGGTGGTGAAAAGATCAGCCATGGTGTGAAATTAGGATGATAAGGAGGGAAAGGGGAGGCGAGATGAGAGGAGAAGAGGAAGAGGAAGAGGAAGAGAGAATGAGGGGAGGGGGGAGGGGAAGCTCCAGTGTTAATAAAGTAACGAACATGGTGAACCATAGCTAGGATCGCCGAGGTGGGGACGGAGGAAACGGAGGAACATTCAAAGGGAAAATGATGGAGGTGGGGGGGAAAGATGTCGCCGAAGGAGGGGTGGAGGAGGAGGAGGAGGAGGCGAAGCTCTCCCAGTACGGTTAATGCAGTGCAGTACTCAGTATGTAACAGCACAATGGCTTTTAGTATTGCTCATCGCTGTTTCGTCGACCGAACCGGGGATTCAATTACTTCATGGCCCACGCCTTGCGCGCCCCGCTTTGCTCCGTTACTGAACGTTACTGAACCTCTCGCTGGCTGGTTTGCCAGTTCCGTGGGTGGGTTTTTTCAGATCGTGCGGGGTTTCCGCAGCAGATTCTCATCTCGCCCACCCTCCATCTTAGTAGTTATACTAACTCATCTACTTACTGGCAAGGTACCAACCAGGTTACTGAGTACAACATTTTCTGCTGGTTTCTTATTTTCTTTATCCTTCTGACCTTTCTATCAGAGAATTCCCGAAAGAGACCGGCTTACCCACTCCATCCTGCCCTGCAGCTTATTCTTATCCAGTGCTGTCTGTCACTAGACTAAAAGCCATAGTGGCGCGGAATCTCCCCGCTTAGCCTCGGTGGTGGGGATCTCACCCTCTCGTCCCCTCAACAACCAGTCAATGGGACTCAATGCGGTATAACTCGCGCTTGCTCACTAAATTAGTCTGGTATTCTAAACCCCGGGCAACCCCTCCAGGCTCCGTCCGCCAGTTGCAGCTATCTGGACTAGACTCGACTAAACTTATTGCCCCAATCCTGCAGGAGATCAACCTGGTCCAATATTTGAATGAATGAATTGAGCAAGCAAATCAGCCGGATCAAGGGAACTTATACTCCTCTGCCAATGGATGACGAAGTGCCCTCCCGAAGGATTGAAAGAAATGAGACATGAACCAATGCCAAGCGGGCTACGGCAATCAAACCAAGCAGACCAACCATGGACTCGAACTCACTCAAACTGACACACCAAGAGGCTTGGCTTCCTGTCGGCCGAGTTCCAGAACCCAAACACGTGCCGCGTCTTCACCACCTTTTTATCTACTCCGTAGTCCGTACTCCGTCCCTACATACCCAGTATATCTAGAGATAGGGGCCCTCTACCTGGCTCTGAGAACTAGGTACTAACTACGGAGTACTCCTGGTCTACCCAGAGATAAGCTATCGAGAACTCCCCAAGCACTACTCCGTAAAATGTCTCGTCATCCAACTCGTATTGAAGATCAGAGCTTGCCACTGCTAGCCCCTGCTAGCCCCTCCTTCCCCCACTTACCGTGCATAGAATGATTCTGGCCTATCCCCTCCACTCCATGATCACGCACACTCCAAGTAGTTAGTAATCGGACTGGTCACGGGACGGGCTTTTCCCCGGACCGACCCCTCGGTACCTTTCTCCCGGTGCCCCGATCGCTGCCTCGGGTTGATTCATCCCGGGCCTGTTGTCCCTGGCTAGGCCTGGTTCAAGAATGGTCGATGGTTTCCATTCTCATCTGATGATCTTGCGAGCAACAAGAGCGATGGATGGGTGATCGAGTACCGAGCAGGCTCTCTCACTCTTTCTCGCTATTGTTCAAGATATGATGCTGCCTTGGACTATTGAAGGTATTCAGCGCGAGCTCATCTCTTGACCTTAACCCCACAGTTTCCACTCACCATGTGACAACACTTGAGCTACAGCTGCCCTGGTTGCGATAAGAGGACTCGATGCACAGTGATGGGCTTCTTATCTGAGCAGAGCAATCAGGTTTTCTTGTCACTTGTTACTATCCATCTTGTCTGAAATCCAGAACTCGTACCGTCAGATGTGGACCGTACCTTGTTTTCGATTGCAGTTCGACATGATGCGATGACTTGGACTGACATCCTACATCCGCAAATAACTGCTTCACCAATGACTTGAAGACCAATAGGTATCTTTGTGTCAGATTGTACAAAATGAGCAAGCAGCATACGAAATATCTTCACAAGTCTTCGAGCGGCATTCATGCCGAAAGACTCGAACAATCCCGTGGCAGATGCAAATCCTTGTCGTGCCAGTAAGAGGGCGGCGCGGCTGACGGAGTTGCACCACACCTCCGCGCATTCCTTCGAAGCATCTCCATCCCCTTTCATCTCTGCATCCTTCCCACCTTCGATTTCCAAGAGTGTCAACTCAAGCGTCAGTCGAGCTGATCAGATTCTCACTTCCAAGCCATACCATGCCGAAATTCTATCCCTCCATCTCGGACGACCTACGGGATTGGGTCCTGCGTCAAAGCGTCTTCTTCGTCGCTTCGGCCCCGCTGCAAGGTCGCCATATCAATCTATCCCCCAAAGGACTGCCTGATGCCTCGTTGGCCATACTTGGCCCGAATGAGGCTGCTTACATAGATGCGACCGGGTCCGGAAGTGAGACCATCAGCCACGTGCGTGAAAATGGTCGCATTACGGTCATGTTCTGCTCATTTGACACAGCACCCGGGATCGTGCGTTTCTTCTGCAATGGTTCGGTGATCGAATGGGACCAACCTGAATTTCCACAATATCTCGACCGTATGGGAGGCAAGGCCGTGGTTGGAGCACGGGCGATCATCCATCTGGACGTATTTAAGGTTGGATCTCCTGCCTCCTTCTTCTTTGCCTATTTCAAGATATCTGTAACCTTGTACCTGTCGGAGTCGCCTGCAGTATATAGTTTAGGCATTCTTGTGCAGAACTCGGTTGACACAAAAGCTCATCACTAACGTCAATGGTCATACCGGATACAGGTGCAATCGTCATGCGGTTATGGAGTTCCGCGGCTGTCCGTGAAGCTTGATCCCGACACCAACGAATCCAAACCATATCTCAAAGACCGCGACACACTGGGCCACTGGGCAGGCAAACAGGTGCAGGCGAACAAGATGCGGGCCTACCAAAAGGAGTGGAATTACCGAAGTCTTGATGGGCTGCCGGCACTCTGGACCGCTGTGAAGGACAATAACAAGTTTACCGGGTTGGCACAACTGGGAAACTGGGCTCGTCGCCATCGGGATGATATCGAAACCGCCAAAACAACAGTCTTGGTGCTGTTCATGGCCATGGGGATTATGCACTGGATCGGATATGTGTAGATATACCATGGTTCGCAGTACATCACCACGTTGCGGGTGACATCATCTTGCCCACGATCCTGGCTTTAACTTCCAGCGTAGGGTATGCTTCTGACTATTTGACCGTTAATTAGGTTCAGGTAACTGGGAAATTGCCTTCTGCCCTGTAGCGGGACTTTTCGGTAACTCATCATCCATTCTTTGTTTCATTAGATTGAAGTGACCGCCTGGATCCTTGTCAACCCCGCCCTTCGTTCGACCGAATCTCCTCGGCTCAACCCAGATGGTGTCACAGTCACACCGGGGCGCCCTTGCTTTGTCATTTTTGTGATAAATTACTCGGAGCTCACTTCCAGCCAAAGGAGTTGTCTACTGTTCCCGTGACCAGTACCACCACCACCACTACTTTCAATTTTCCGTGATTATGGCTTCGCGTTCCGTTCGCATCGCTGGTGAGCCATGAGAGAGACCGTCCTTTCCGTGTATACTAAGATACCCCAGGGGCGTCAGGTTCCGCTTCGGATCGACACTATGCCATAGCTGAGTTTGCACGCAACTATCCCCGAGACCCGGTGGACGTTATCACCGCCGATTTCTTGAGCGAGGCCAACATGTCCGCTGGGGCAGCCCGGCGAGTCGACCAGATCCGGGCGCGGTATGAACAGGTGCAACCCGGCCGAGGATCGGCTACCACTACGCCGGCACCTGCATACGAGGCGTCATTTTTGCTTGCCCTCGAGCCGGCCTTGGTGGACCTTGCCAAGCATAGGATCAAAATGGCGGTCAATGCAGGGAACGCCGATACGGAGGGCCTCCACGACGCGGTTGTGCAGATGGTGCAGGCGAAAGGACTAGACCTCAAGGTTACTACCTCCACTTGCAGTGGCTGCTGTCTTCGAGGGAATGTGCTCACATTCGGCTGCAGGTCGCTTGGGTATCGGGTGACCAGGTCCTGTCGACCGTCCAAGAGGCACTTTCGTCGGGCAAGTCCGACTTCAAGAGCATCTACACCGGCCAGTCGTTGTCCGAGTGGCCCTTCGAGCCGATCTTCGCGCAGTGCTACCTCGGGGGACTGGGGATTGCAGCCGCGCTAGCCAATGGCGCCGATATCGTCCTCTGCGGACGCGTCTCCGACGCATCCGCCGTCATTGGAGCAGCATACTGGTTCCACGGCTGGCAACGCAGCGACCTGGACCGCCTCGCCAACGCCCTCGTAGCCGGCCACCTGATCGAATGCAGCAACTACGTCTGCGGCGGCAACTTCACCGGCTTCAAGATGCTCGAATCCCTCGGCCAGGACGGATGGACCAACATCGGATACCCCATCGCGGAGATCTCCCCGGAGGGGCAAGTGATCATCACAATGCAGACCTACGCAACTGGGGGCGCCGTCACCGTCGACACCTGCTCCGCGCAGCTGCTGTACGAGATCCAGGGCCCCCGCTACCTCAACTCGGACGTCACCGCCCTGCTCAGCAACATCTTCTTCGAGCAACGCGGCACAAACCGCGTGGCCCTGCGCGGCGTGCGGTCCGCACCCCCGCCCCCAACGACCAAGGTGGGCATCTCCGCGCATGGGGGGTTTCAAGCCGAGGCGATTTATTTCCTGGTCGGGCTGGACATCGCCGCCAAGGCGCGCATGCTAGAGGCGCAGATCCGCCACGTCCTCGCCCCGTACTCCGACGCCTTCACGGCGCTGACCTTCTCGACCCTGGGGTCCGCGCCCGACGACCCGCGCACCCAGGACAGCGCCACCGTGACCTTCCGCATCGTCGCGCAGGCCCGCACCGCCGCCGCCCTCGCCGCCCCCCGCTTCCTGCGGCCCATCACCGACAACATCATGCAAGGCTACCCCGGCGCAACCTGGCACCTCGACACCCGCCAGGGCTTTCCCCGGCCGATCTTCGAATACTTTGTCTGTCTCTTGCCGCAGACTGCCGTCCAGCACCGCGTGCACCTGCCCTGGAAAACGGGTGCTGCTGGTGCTGGTCCTCAAACCGTAGACATCGCCCCTCCTCCCGCCGCGCAAGCGGAACTAACCCCCGCCCCCCGAAACCCTGGCCATTCCGCTCCCCCCGCGCCCCCCATCCCCTCAACCACAAACTACGGCCCCACCATCCGCGGCCCCCTAGGCTGGATCGTCCACGCCCGCTCCGGCGACAAGGGCCCCGACGCCAACTGCGGCTTCTGGGTACGCCATACAGACGAGTTCCAGTGGCTGCGACGGGTGCTGACAGTGTCGACGGTCCAGGAGCTGTTGGGGCCGCAGTACACGTCTACTGACACTGACACTGATACCGCCGCCGCGGGTGCTGCTTCCCTGCGGGTGGAGCGGTTCGAGCTGCCCAATCTCCGGGCGGTGCACTTCCTGTTTAGGAACCTGTTGGATCGCGGGGTGTGCGCGACGGTGACGGTGGACTTTTTGGGGAAAAATGTCGCCGAGTTCCTGCGGGCGCGGTTTGTGGATTTGCCGGTGCGGTTTTTGGAGAGGGGGAAGTTGTAGTCTTCTAATCGGTCGGGACCTGGGATTAGGGTTGGTGGTAAGATGGTTGATTGGTGTTTATATATAGCTGGGCTGGAATATAGTAGGTACTGTACATCGTGGATTGCACTGTCATATCAGGGGAAGTCATGCCTCCAGCAACGTAGAATGTGGTGCAGTGCATTTCAGTCAAACACAACCACAGCACAGCTCACACAAACCCCTTGCAGCTTCGCCTGAGCTCCATACCCACTGTATACCTAACTTGACGACCCATCCAGCTAACGTCAAGGATTAATCCTCGTCCTGCTGCCCCTCCAACCCCCTCCACCCCTCAAACACGTGCTGCTGCCGTCCTCCACCCTCCCTCCACCCCCACGCCACGCAATAATGCCGCGCCAACAACCGCCACTCCTCCATCTCATCCAACATCTCCAGCCCGGCCACGCGCTCCTTCTCCCCCTCCGCCACCCACCGCTCCCACAGGAAATCCACATCCGCCGCCGCCTGCCCGTCCACGAACCCGTGCGCCCGCAGCCGCGCCCGCTGCGCCGCCAGGCTCGCGTACTGGTGCAGCGTCTGCAGCTGGATGCCGCGCGTCGCCAGGTTGGCCACCATCGTGCGCCCAAACGCGTCGTCCGGCCGGATCGGCTCGTAGAGGATGATGCCCAGCGGGGGGGTTAGGGGCGGGCCGTCTGCTCCAGCCCCAGACCCAGCTCCAGCTCCAGCTCCAGCTCCAGCTCCAGCTCCAGCTCCAGCTTTTCCTCCACCGGCGGAAGCATCAAAAACCCCAACAAAGAACTCGACCACCCGCCGCGCCTCCTCGGGCTCCAAATAAATCAGACAGCATTCGGAAATCAACACCGTCGGCAGAGTCGGGTCGAGGCCCGGGAGGAGGGTGTCCAGTTGCAGGTCCGCGCCCTCATTCCCTAGATCCCCCTTCCTCAAAGGTGGCGATGACGCTAGAGCAGCCAGCTGGCGGAGATCGATCGGGTGGAGGTGGTAGTGCGGGGTATGCAGGGCGTCGGCGGCGGGGGAGATGGTGACGGTTTGCGGGTCGCCTAACGCGCGCTGCAGGTGGGGGGCGGCGCGGATGGCCCGGATTTTCGAGGCAGTGTTGCTGGGGAAGTCGAGTTCGTGGTAGATGATTGTTTGTTCGGGGTGGGGTTGGGTCTGGGTCTGGGTCTGGGTCTGGGTCTGGGCGAGGAGGCGGAAGATGCGGGTGTCGGAGCCGGCGCCGAGGGAGATGATTTGTTTTGGCTTCGGTTGGGGGAGGGTGGGGATGGTGGCTTTTGTTGGTGTTGTGGGGGTTGTGACTGGTTGATTGGGGGTTGTGGAAGGGTGGAGGAATTGCGTGAGGAGGTGGTCGATTGTTGTGGTGCGGACGTAGGTGCCTTTTTTGTGTAGACGGCTATTAGTTATGGGACGAGGTTAAAGGACAAGATTTGGGGGCCAGAGGGTTGCGTACCTCGATTGATGATGGGCAGGCGTCGGGTTTCTTGGCCTGGAGGTGTCAAGGCTGGCGCAAATGGGTCGTCGAGATAGCCCAGGTTCACGGCACTGAGGCGAGAGACGCTGGCGTCATTGTCCGTGCCTTGTACCACTCGGTCTTTGGTGCTGGAGCCTCCTCGTCGAGAGGGAGCATCAGAACCTAACTCACCTCCGCCACGGCCGTGACCGCGAAGACGAGCGCCGCCGCGACGTAAGGTGTTGAGATTGGGGATCTGTGAAGCCGACATGAGATGAGGGGGAGAGCGGAGTGGAAGGAGGGGAAGGAGGGGAAACTTGGGATGGAAAGGCGGGCGGAGGTTCCGCGGTTGTTCGTTTCGTCCCCGGCGGAAGCGGAGTCAATCCTGCCTGACAAACCAGGCATGTACTCTAAATGCGGAGAAACTGGCTGTTCATATTGTTAATATGAAGACATGTATGGTAATCAATTCTATCTATACCACTTTTATCACGATAGACAATTCTATGTACAGTGTATACTAAGCACCACCTCAAACATAGACAAAGTTGTTCCGGCACAGCGGACACGTGCTCTGGTTACTGCTCTTGAACCACCGGAACAGACACACCGAATGGAATGTGTTCTTACACGTCGCGCAGCGCTTGTTCGGCGTCTGCATGTCCGTCGAGATGACACTGTAGCAGATAGCACACTCGCTCTGGCCCTTGAGCGCCCCCTGCACGTTCTTCCGGAATGCTAGCAGTCCATCTATCATGTTGCCATTGGCAAACATGATGACACCCTGAATGGTCGTCAGCCAGTTCTTCCACTTTCTCTCGTCCACCAGAACACGACTCCGCCCGACTACCAACGCGGGCTGAAGCGGGTAGGCAGGTGGCAGCGAGATCGACAGCGAGACTGGCGGCGAATCCTCGTCGACCGGGATACTGGCGATGATCTCCGCGGTCTTCGGCGCAATCTTCACCTGCAGCGCACGTTCTTCGTTGGGATCTTGAGTCTGAGTCCACTCAGAGACTCCTTGCAATGACTCTTCAATGACCAATGGAGAGATCTAAATGGGTGAGTCAGTAATCTGCTGCATGATTGCATCCGGTAAGACATACGTATTTCTGAGTCCAGGCTTCTACTGGTCCCTTGATGCGCTTTTTCGTGTCAATCCACCATCCTTTGGTCATGTTGGCCAAATGCTTCAGGCACAGGAAGTACAAGTGCACAAGAAGCCATTGGATCTCCTTTTCAGGGGTTTCAGACTGATCCGGTTCAAAGGAGCGGATGTCAAACTTGGACGCATCAATCATCTTGCCGTGGGACTGCTGGAGAAAGTCGAACGTGAGCTCCAGCAATGAGTCCAAACTCTCATTCTCTCGGATACTAGCAACATAGTTCTCTTGGACAGTGAGAGACTATTTGAATCAGTTAGATGCTGCCTGCTATGGGTGACGTCTTCGGATGTGGAAACTTACCGCATTGACAAAGTGATCGAAGACGATCTTCCAACTCAGCAAATAGGAGCGGAGCTCAGTCCAGGTCCTCTCATTGCCATAAGATCTATTGATCGAGTCCATCGTCGGTGCGCCAAGCAACAGAGACACGAGTTCGTCAGGTAGTCGGACCGTCGTCTTCGACAAAGCCACATCGAAAGATACCTGTTCCTGCACGCTGGGAATGTACCGGTGCAGCAGAGTGTAGGCAGTGCGTTGGATAGCTCGGCTCTGCGCCGTCAGAAGCGAGAAGACACTGCTAACGTCCTCTAGATTCTCGACCGGAATGGTCTTGACAAACCGACAGAGCAGGTCAACCGTGATGTCCCGAGGTTGATCGAAGATCGTTGACGAATCTACATGATAATCATTCAACAATGTTCTCAGATTGCGAAACGTGATAGACTTACCAAATTTTCGCAAAGTCGAGGTCAAACTGTTAAATAGCTTCGATTTCCGATCCGACCACGCATCCTTCACATCATCATTACTCTCTTCGTCACTGACGATCGATTGTAATTTAGCGAAAAGTCTGTAAGATGACAAGAGCACCGGAAGAGCCTCATCGCCACCACTAGTCCTCTTCCAGGTCGCATCAAGAATCTCCAAGCAATCTTCCCAGTGAGAGCCGTACATTTCTTGAATGCATGGGAGTACGAATACTAGAGTCTGAAGAATCTCGGCCTTGAGGCTAAGGGATACAGCATCAGATTGAAGGCATTGGGTGAGATGCTTGATCAGGAACATCAAACGCTGGGTGGGTATGGACGCCGCGACGTCCTGGTCCCCAGCGAGCAGGAGGTTAAGGAGAACCAGCTTTCGCAACCCTAACAATTATCAGCATAGTCAAGACATACGAGAAGCCCTTACTGACCGTCTTTATTCTCATCCTGAGATTTCAGTCCAGTCGAGTCTGCGACAAACTCGTTGCACAGCCGCGTACCCGTAGGATTCGATAGAATGGCATGGCGCAATGTAGCTACCCAAGCAGCCGAGCGGATGGCATTCGCTTTGCGCATATCCCTGCAAAGCTGGGTGACCTCTTCCGGCGACTTGGCGCTGTTGGAAGAGTCGGCGGTGTCCATGATCTTCACAAAAGCGACTCCGATATAATAGTCGAGTGGAGCAAGATCTTCTAGCCCTTCGAGCTTGTCTTTCCAAAATGCAGAGAGCATAGAGGATATAGTCGCTTCGGCCTCCTCGGCTGCAACCTTTTCGTGGGACCGAGCCCAGCCACTGACGACCTTCCAACCGTCGTTTACAATGTCCATATACTCATCCCTTTGCTCAGGAAGCGAGATCCCGCTGATGCCATTACAGTTTTCGATACTCAAATCATCATCAATGAGCTGCAGTGCTAGAGGGATGTTGTAGAACAATGTCTCCACCTCAGCCTTGTCCAGGTTTTGGATTAAACCGAAAGAAGAAAGGATTCTGACAGTGAAATAGGCCAATCGGAATGCTGAGGAGGAGTTGTTTGAATCCCGAGGGAGACTTTCATAACGTTGCTGTAGTGTGTCCGACAAATCACGATTGATTAAATGCACAGTACCACTGAGTGGGCTTGTGATGGCAGTTGAAGGTCTTGGAGGGAGTTCGAGGAATGGACCCAAAGCTTTCGCCCAGGACTCGCGAGAGGGCAGAATATCCTTTGCAACCTTCCCAACCTCTTCTGCCTTGGCATTGTGCAGCAGTTCTTCGGCGATAGTTACAAGTGACTCAACCCTAGATACAGTTAATTCCGATCGTCCTTTAGTCTCTTTCTCGGTTAACACTCACGATAGCGATTGGTCATTGACATTGTCAAAACTGTGCTGTAGAATCTCAAAGCTCGATTTGTTCGCACTCGTCTCGCTGACGATCGACTCCTTCAAGGTCTTGGCCAACGATTCTGCTACGCTTGAAACATCTTCTGATGAAGACTCAGAAAGGAAAAGTAGCTTTCCAGTTAGTTTGGAGCCGTGGGGCCCATTCTGGAAAGTTTTGAATGCCAGGGGAACAGCCCGCGCGACTTGAGAGAGACCATGCAAGGTGTCGAAAACCTTGGTATCATCAGACAAGGCATCGATGATTACTAGGAAGATCGTGTCTGACAGTCCTCCGTGGGAGGTTTCGTTCTGAAGCACTGCGATCACAATTGACCAGTGTAAATCACTCCCATTGCAGGCCCTATCAAGGGCTCGCATGATCAGAGAAATGAGAGCACTCTTTTCGTCCAATTCTTGGAAATCGAGGGTGGAAAGTAGCTTTTGTACAGTGTGAGCGTTCGAAGTCTCCGGGTCGAACTGGGCAACTCTCTCCAAAACTTTCTCGAAGCTGGGGCCAAACCCATCCCAGGATCGGCAGGACAGGATGATCGAGATGAGCCTGTCGGCGGAAGGCGAAGATAGGAGCTCCGGTGCGTCATCCTGGACAAAGCTCAACAGTGACTGCGAGGCTTTGGCAATCGGCGCAACCTGAAGTACTGTTTGTTCGACAACAGCAGCCGCTCCATACGGCTTGCCATTCCTCGAGCGCAAAACCTCCAGACAGCTATCAAGCAACGAAAGGCTAGTAGCATTGAACACATCCGAAACCTCGGCTTCATGGTCTGTATCTTTTACTCGAGAAAGTAAAGAGGCTTCCAAAGCAAGAAAACGCTCTGCTTGCGCGCAGACAGCGTCCTGGGAGGTTTTAAAGTCCTTCGATTGTTCCGGGGAAGACAACTTGACAGCTTCTAGCAAGCTGTCTGACAGTTCTCTCCACGTTTGCTCCAATACATGCTTGTAGCCTAGCGTGGTCAGCGCAAAAAGGGCATCTGTGCAGATAGGCTCTGCTGACTGAGGAGGTAGACCCCATTGAGCCTGGTCTGACTCGGGTTTCACATATTGTACAATCAAAGGTCGGAGCCTTTCGCGCAATAAGTTCGTTCCCTCATCCTGACCAAGCCGACCTGCAAGCCACATAACAGTATCGATGTAAGCTTTCCAGCCAACAGCTCGGTTTTGCCGAGGCTCGTCTCTGGAGTTTAGTCCCTCTTGGAACGACTCTGTGAGAGCACGGGCACTCGTCACTCCGACATTGTTCTCATCGGTTGATTTCAAATCAACCTGTGCAAGAGTCTTGATTGGAATGATCTGCAGCAGCTCGTAAAAATTGGTCCAGAAGGAGCTTGCGCCACCCTGAGAACCTTTCTGCAGATACTGAAGTAATCTCTTGGAAGACGAGGACTTTCCGGAGTAATCTTCAGTCCACAATTGAGGCCTTGCGGAGGTCACATGCAGGATAGTCTCGGAGAGTTCCGATGCGGAGCCCAATTGGCTACAGTGCAGGGACTTGCCAATCAGAGCAGCACTGATGAGTTTCCAATCCAGTTCCTCCGGCTGCTTGGAGACTGCAGTGCGCGCAAGAACATAGAGTGACCGGCGCACGAAAGCATCTTCATGATACGATAGAGTCCACAGGGACTTACTTCCTAGAAGTGTCTCCATCGTGGGTGTTGCCTTCTGAAGGTCCTCTTGTGCGGAGTTTCCTGCATTGAAGCTCGTCAGATGAAGTGTGGGCAAACCACAAAAGAACATTCATACCGAGTATCCTGTTGAACAGCAAGAGGGCAGTTCCAGCCACTCGTGCATATTTGGCTGTGGCGTCATCTGCCTTCACAGTCCTCTCATCGCTCAACGTTTGAGGGGTCTGTTGGAGAATGACATCATCTACGAAATCCAGAATGGAGGACTGGTAGACTTTCCATACACCGTTCCTCTTCTCGTCGGTCGAGAATACGCGCGTGAATGATTCCAGCGCAGCGCGATGGACTGGCCGATCGTTGTCGTAAAGTCCCGCAAGCCATGCTCCAATGACCTTGGGCAAGAAGCGAGCAATGCGCTTTCCGACAAGAGACGCAATAGATCCCTGGGTCGAGTGCGCTGTTTGTCTCACCCTCCGAGAAAGATCTATCGAGGCGCGTGGGTAGATCCTGACCTGCCGAGATACCGAACCACGATCAACCGATTGCTCTAGTGCGGCGTGAGAAGTCAATGTAAACCTACCCAAGCTTCCAGGAACCCATCATCAAGGGTCCCATTGCGACTCTCGACAGCCAAAACGTGGTCGCGCAAGTCGTCCAGAGCCTTTGTGCGGGTAACCTCATCCTTCTTGAGGAAGTTCTTGAATGCGATTGTCAACTGCGCCTCCGATATGCGGGATAGATCCGGAGGCTCTGTAACGTATGTAAGCGATGATGGTTCCCTTCCCTGACTGGAGAATGCGCTGGAGAATCCTCCAAATGAGCCAAATGTGCTAGCAGCAGCCCGGCTGCTTGAGGCCTGAGACTTGTACTTTTTGCTGCTCATAGTAAAGTGGGGGATGGCGGGGTGTAGAGAAAATGACGAAATCGGTTGCTGGAAGGTGATTGACTCGAGATATTGGCCAGCAGGTGCACTCCAGGGTGATTCGGTCCAGTCCGCTGGGTACAAACAGAGAGTAGTTCACGCCGGACAGTCCTTCACTCCAAAATAACCCATCGATCGGGCTGTAAGTTAGTTGTAATTGTCTTCATCTCAAATCCGGCGGCATGGACTCCATTATCGGCGTCCCTATCGGGCATTTCACGTGACCTGGTGTCATCGATCCCCCGATCGGGCAAAAGCCGGCGCGGTCTAGAAGAAGAGGCAAAAAGATAGAAGCGACGGAGAAAAGAGCTCTGGTCAGCTTCCTCTTCCTCGTCGCGAGCACCGCGCTCATCCCGTCACAATGAAGTTCTTCATTGAGTAAGTCTCACTGGCATTCCTGCCTTCCCCCGCTCAGCGTATGCAGCAGAAACAGGCTTCTAATCTCATCCGGCGTCTAGTGATCTCCCCGTGCTCTTCCCTTATCCTCGCATCTATCCCGAACAATATGCCTACATGTGCGATCTCAAGAAGACCCTCGATGCCGGGGGTCACTGCGTCTTGGAGATGCCTTCGGGTACCGGAAAGACTGTCTCGCTGCTGTCGTTGATCGTAGCATATCAGCAGCATTATCCCGAGCATAGGAAGCTCATCTACTGCTCTCGAACGATGTCCGAGATCGAGAAGGCGCTGGCCGAGCTGAAGGCCTTGATGAGTTTCCGCGCCAAGGAGCTGGGATACACTGAAGATTTCCGCGCGCTCGGGCTAACCAGTCGAAAGAATCTGTGTCTTCATCCGTCGGTCAAACGAGAAAAGAGTGGTACAGTGGTCGACGCAAGATGTCGGAGTTTAACTGCGGGATTCGTGAAGGAAAAGAAGGAGCGGGGCGAAGATGTTGAGTTGTGCGTTTACCATGAGGTATGGAGAGTTTCTCACAGGTTCGTGACGATTAGCTGACGCTCTACAGAACCTTGACCTTCTCGAACCGCACAACCTCGTACCTCCGGGTGTCTTCACCCTTGATGGGTTAAGTAGATATGGCGAAGAACACAAGCAATGCCCATACTTCTCGGCCCGTCGCATGGTATGTTCTCACAGTATCTGGTAGGGTGAATTCTATGCTAATGTTGCCCGCCTCCCCCATAGATGCCTTTCTGTAACGTCATTATCTATTCCTACCACTACCTCCTCGATCCGAAGATCGCCGAAAGAGTGTCGAAAGAGCTATCCAAGGACTGTATAGTTGTCTTCGACGAGGCGCATAACATCGACAACGTCTGTATTGAATCTCTGAGTATCGACTTGACTGAGGATTCGTTGCGGAAGGCCACACGCGGTGCGAACAACCTCGAACGCAAAATCAGCGAGATGAAGAGCTCGGATGCTGAGAAGCTCCAAAACGAATATACCAAGCTGGTTGAAGGCCTTCGAGAGGCCGAGCAAGCTAGAGAGGAGGATCAATTCATCTCAAATCCAGTCCTTCCAGATGACTTGCTCAAGGAAGCTGTACCAGGAAATATCCGTCGCGCCGAACACTTCGTCACCTTCCTCAAACGGTTCATTGAATACCTGAAGACCCGAATGAAGGTCACACACACTATCTCCGAAACACCATTATCATTCTTGACGCACGTCAAGGATCTCACATACATCGAGCGAAAGCCATTACGATTCTGCGCTGAGCGTTTGACGTCACTCGTGCGCACACTCGAACTCATCAACATAGAGGACTACCAACCGCTGCAAGAGGTTGCAACCTTTGCAACCTTAGTTGCCACATACGAAAAGGGCTTTTTGTTGATCTTAGAGCCATTCGAGTCGGAGGCAGCTACAGTACCCAACCCGGTGCTGCATTTTACCTGTTTAGATGCTGCGATAGCGATCAAACCTGTCTTCGACCGATTCAGCTCCGTCATCATCACATCGGGCACCCTGTCACCCCTTGAAATGTACCCTAAGATGCTAGGCTTCGAAACCGTTCTCCAAGAATCATACAGCATGACCCTTGCCCGCCGATCCTTCCTGCCCATGATCGTCACGCGCGGATCCGACCAAGCCCAGATTTCCTCTTCGTTCCAGATCCGTAACGACCCCGGCGTCGTGCGCAACTACGGCAACATGGTCCTGGAGTTCTCCCGCATCACCCCCGACGGAATCGTCGTCTTCTTCCCGTCCTACCTCTACATGGAATCCATCATCAGCATGTGGCAGGGCATGGGCATCCTGGATTCCATCTGGAACTACAAGCTGATCCTCGTCGAGACCCCGGACGCGCAGGAGTCCTCACTGGCGCTGGAAACCTACCGCACGGCGTGCTGCAACGGCCGTGGGGCGCTCCTCTTCTGCGTCGCGCGCGGCAAGGTCTCCGAGGGCATCGATTTCGACCACCACTACGGCCGCGCGGTGATCAACATCGGCGTGCCCTTCCAGTACACCGAATCCCGCATTCTGAAGGCCCGCCTCGAGTTCCTCCGCGAGAACTACCGCATCCGCGAGAACGACTTCCTCTCCTTCGACGCCATGCGGCACGCCGCCCAGTGCCTGGGCCGCGTGCTCCGCGGCAAGGACGACTACGGGGTCATGGTCCTGGCGGACCGGCGCTTCCAGAAGAAGCGCAACCAGCTCCCCAAGTGGATCAGCCAGGCCATGCTCGAGAGCGAGACCAACCTCAGCACCGACATGGCCGTGGCCACCGCCAAGAACTTCCTGCGCACCATGGCCCAGCCGTTCAAGGCGCGCGACCAGGAGGGCATCTCCACGTGGAGCCTGGCGGACTTGGAGAAGCATCGCGAGAAGCAGATGCTCGAGGAAGAGAGGTTGCGGCGGGAAGAAGAGCTCGCCAATGCACGGGCCGCCAATGGTGCTGGTGCTTATTATGGTGGCGGCGGCGGCGGCGGTGCCGCGGCCCCGCCGGACGATGAGTTCGACGATGACATTGATGAAGATCTAATGATGTTGGATGCTCAGTGACCTGCAGGCGCGTCCATTGGGTTTCCTTTTTCCCGCCCACCTTTACAACCTTGACTTGTTTTACCCATTTTGTTTACCTCTTGCTTTTATCACGGTCAAGGGGGAAACAATGCTTGCATAGATTGCATGATACCACGGATGGTTCGGTGTTGGAAAGGGTTGATAATATGTACAGTACATTACAGCGCAGCTACTTACTCAAAGAAAAGAAATCTAAAACGTATTTGCTGAGTTTTCTTGTTTGTTGTTCAGGTCAAAAAAGGTTCATACTCTTTATTGAATGCTATATCTTAAGGAACTAATAAGAAGGACTTTTTCTTATTCCGCTGAAAGACAACTCCACAGAAATCGTTGGACACGTCATAGACACGACGAAATGGGAAGACAGAAAGAAAGTGCGTAGAGTTACATGCAAAATCAGATAGGCAAGCATATACAACGAGACTAAATGCATACACAGTGCGAGGTGCGAGGGGCGAGGAGGTGTTGGTCTATGCCACGGGGGCAAGGACATCGAACGCACCCGTACCCACGATGCCGGTACGACCGACAACGATGCGGGCACTGGGACTCTTGAGGTTGTCGAAGTCTCTCTCGACCACCGCCTCCTTGAGGTAGCCGACGGTCGTCTCGAAACTCATCTTGGCCAGGGGCGAGGAGCTGTCCTTCACCAGACCGTTGCGGTTGAAGGGACGGAAGCCACCGGACTGGGTCATCACGTCACCGATCAGGTTCAGATGGCGGTTGTCGACGGAGATGCTGTGACCCTCGAAGACGTCGGACATTTCCTTGACGATGGCGGCACGCGCGGCCTCCACGCCGTAGAGGGTGAGCATGTGGTGAATCGAGTTGGTGTAGAGGGAGTGGGGCTTGATGATGTCCTGGTAGTCGCGCATGGCGAGCAGGTTGACACCTTCCGTGATGACATAGGCGGGCTCGCCCTTGACGGGATCCGCCGCGACGAACGTGCAGTTGCCCAGGCCGGGGATGGACTGGATGACCGCAGTGCGGGCGGCGTCTTCGACCAGAGGCAAGAGCAGAAGCTTGGGGGTGTCAATGTCGTACTGCAGCTGGATGGTGCAGGATCCGCCCTTCTTGGGGTTGAACTTGAATTGAGTGACCTCGCCGTACTTGTTCTTAATGTCCTCCTCACGCAGCTTGGCGTCCTTGCCTTGCTCCTCGGATTCGGAGTCGGAGGCGTCATCCATCTCGACATCACGCTTCTGGCGCGTGTTGGCACCCTCGTCATCCTCGTCCTCGTCCATGGCATCTTGCTGGCGCACCATGCTCTCCTCTTCATCCTCCGGGCCTTCGTAGGAGACCTGGTTGTTGCGGTTCTGGTTGCCGCGGGACCGCTTGGCGTCGTCCTCATCGTCTTCGACATCGTCATCCATGGGCTCTTCTTCGGCATCCCGACCGCTGGGGGCATCCTGGACCGTACCAACGGAGACACCAATCTCTGGCTGAGCGGTCGAGAACTTCTTCAACGTCTTCTCGTCATTACGCTTCTTGAGCTCGGCCTTGGTAAGCTTCACGAGTCTCGGGATGAACTTATTCTGCAGAGCGTTTTGCACATCCTTGGTCGTGATAGCATACTCGGCGGTGTACTCATCAGGGGGGAAGAACGCGATCTCGATGTCGTAGATCTTGGCCTTCATGCTGCCGGAAGAAACTCTCTCCTTGATCTGGACCTTGTCAACAACCTCTGCAATGCTGAGCTTGCTGATAGCCTTGGCGAATCTCTCAGAGTGCTCCTTAGAGAGCTCTTCGTTCAGATAAAGGGTCATGGTAGGGGTCATGATGTGGGCGCTAGCTGTCATGACAATTTCACGAAGACGGGGAATACCCAGCGTGACGTTCTTCGCGGAGTGACCAGCCAAGTGGAAGGTGTTCAGAGTCATCTGAGTGGAAGGTTCACCAATAGACTGACCGGCCACAATACCAACGGCCTCACCAGGGTCCACAACCGACTTCATGTACTTCATGTTCATCAGAGTGTTGAATGACTTCTTGGTGATAACACCCTCAATGCTCTTCTTCTTATCCCTGAGCAGTCCATCGGGGTTGGCATCCTCATACTATTACGATAAATGTGTCAGTTATGCTGGACAGCTGATTGGTTCTCAATGGACGCTTACCTTCTTAAGTGCTTGCGAGAACGCTTCGGAAATGCTGCCCAGATTACCTCCAGGGTGATAGAGAGAAAGGACAGGATCCATAGCATCGACCTTGCCCGTCTTGCGAACCTTCTTAATAGCATCCTTATGCCAGTTGGCGACCTCTTCCTTCTCCAGACCGTGGAAGTCGCTGGTCAGATTGACCTGCGACATGATGGAGAGGTAATTTGATGCCAAAAAGTCGAAGTTCTTGAGGTGAACCTGCTTGGTGATATCCAAACCATCCTCACCGTACAAGAACTGGACAATGGATCCATCGGAAGCCTCACGGACCGAAGTATCATACTCCGCCCTCAAGCCCTCCATTCCCTTGATCAGACAACGCTGCAGATAACCGGATCTGGAAGTCTTGACGGCAGTATCAATCAGACCCTCACGACCAGCCATGGCGTGGAAGTAATATTCCTGGGGCTTGATACCAGTCAAGAAACGGCCACACACGTAACCACCAGCCATGGGATTCGTGTCATATGCCCGGAAAGAGGGCAGCGTCTTACCGCTCACCATGACAGGTACACGGCGACCTTCCAAAACCTGCTGTCCAAGGTTGCAGGAAATCAGGTTGGCGTTGACGCTAGATCCCTTGGCTCCGGAGATTGTCATCGACTGCATCTGGTTCCAGGGGAATGGCTTAACAAGACCATTAGGAAGACAGGCTTGGGTGATCTCAGTAGACAGCTTCGCGTTACGGGCGTTGGAAACGCTATCGAGACCACTCTGCTTCTCATCATCGCGAAGAACTTCCTCCAGACGCCGGGTCAGCTCGGCGTCCTGGTCGGCGCCTG
The DNA here is from genome assembly GCF_003184765.1 of Aspergillus aculeatinus CBS 121060. Classification (NCBI taxonomy): domain Eukaryota; kingdom Fungi; phylum Ascomycota; class Eurotiomycetes; order Eurotiales; family Aspergillaceae; genus Aspergillus; species Aspergillus aculeatinus. Next base: position 105,313 of record NW_020291530.1, on the reverse strand, counting down.
TAGTCTCGTCGAGAGTGACATACTTGAGCGCAACCTCACGACCCATGGCGGCAGCCTCGCTGATCTTTTCTCTGCGTATGCGATCACCTTCCTTAGTCAAACGAAGATCATCGATTCCGCAAGTGAAAGCGCGCATGTTGAGGAACCTGGTCAGAAGACGACCCAATATACTGATCAAGCGACCCGCAATGGTGTGTCCGTAAATTTCGTGAATGGCATCAACCAAACCGCCAGCAGTGGGACCGATTTGCTTCTTGTCGAGAATACCGCAAAGCAGCTCTCCATCCTTGAAAATGACTGTGCCTTCTTCGTTGCCCTCACCCCAGCGGTCACCGGGCGTCGAGGACTTGCTCTTCAAGTTGAGACCGGCTCTACCCGGGGGCATAATGTTCTTGAGAATAGTGGTGATAACTTGTTTGCCGGTCCAGAGAGGCTTGGGTCGAATGATTGCCGGGCCGATGAGTTGAATCCGGTCGGTAATGGTGTGAGAGTTCTCGGGTCTAAGACAGCTGTACAAGAGCTCGTGATAGTCCTCCTCATCGAAGAAACTGTCTCGGCAGGTGAACCAGGTGCTCATGGAGATGTGATCCTGAATCAAACCACGCAGAGGCTTGCCGGACGTTGCGACAAGATACTGATGATCCGCATCCGCAAGCATCATGGCCTCTGATCGGGCGAGTTCGTTCTGAGGGAAGTGCATGTTCATCTCGTCACCATCGAAATCCGCATTGTAGGTATTACAGTTAGCGTAGTGCATGCGAATGGTTCTCTCGTTGGGGAGAACACGGGCCTTGTGACCCATGATAGACGGCTTGTGGAGGGTAGGCTGACGGTTCATCAACACAACATCACCAGTGGTAAGATGACGGTAGACTTTCTTGTTGCGAGACCCCTTCATGCGCCAGTTCGACGGCGCAAGCAGTTGGTTAGCCAGAGCGGTACGCTCGTCCAAGCTCTTGAACTTGAGGTTGGTGACCTGTCCCAATTCATTCTCAATGGCAGAAGCACCCGGGTATTTGTCGGGACCGTTGATGACCGCCTGTTTCATTTCCCAGAAGTTGTGGTTGGTCACGGGCTCGGGGTAAGTCAACTTCTTAGCGAAAACCATGGGGACACCAATTTCATTGGTCTCAATGTTCGGGTCGGGGGAGATGACACTGCGAGCGGCAAAGTTGACACGCTTTCCCATCATGTTCTTCCGGAAGAGACCCTCCTTCTTTTCCAAAATCTGCTTGATACCGTTGGGGCCGGCGGCGGCAGCTGGTCCAGCGGAGGCATTTCGGTCACGGTCGATAAGTCCGTTCACAGTATCCTGGAGCTGAACAATGGAGTGAAGCAGGTCACGGTAATCGCGAACACGCATAGCAGCACTAGAGCTGCTGCTTTGTCTTTCCTTGCTGATCTGGTTGATGATGTCGCAGTTCTTCAAAATACTCGTAAAGATGGTGTTTTGCTGAGCCTCCAAAATAGCGCCAGCTCCTTGCTGTGCGGCGGGACGATATCTGTTGGGCGGCACCAAGATGTTCTTGATGAAGAACATGTCTGCGCTAACTCGGGATTCCTTCTTCGGTAATGGTCGAGAATTGTACACGAGAGTCAGGATTTCCGCTTCCTTCTCAAAAAGCAAGGTCAATGCGGCATGAACTTCGGGAGAAGGCATGTATTGCTGGCCTTCACCGGCGGTCTGTTTCTTGTTCTCGAGCTCAGTGACAACAGCATTTCCACGGGCAACTTCCTCCTCGGCTCCATGAACTTGAGACGCGGTGTCCGAGGCTCCGTCCGCCTGTGCCTCCTTGTCCTTGCTGTTGAACTTCTGAGCCTCCTGAAGGAGGATCAAAGAGTTGGGGGCTTGGAATCCAGCCTGCAGCATAGCGTGTTTGGACTTCTCAGGTAGAGCCTTGCGGAAAACCTTCGAGAACTTATCTTTCCGATAGGACGGCGAGATGCTGCAGAGCGATTTCGGTCAGCCGAGAGCTGACTAGAAAGATGGACGTGTGGAAGATATGGAAGTGATAACGTACCCACTGCAGCTGGCACACTTGCCTGGAGTGCCGATGGCTTTCATGAACTCTCTCACGAGGAACCGGCGCTGCTCCGCAGCCAAGGGGTTCTTCGCACCAGCCATAAGACCCTTCAATCTTCCATCTGCTTGCGCTTGTCGGATGCATTTCTTGACGTAGGAGGTTCTGCGAGCCATCTTGTCGTCATCGTCCTCGTCCTCATCGCTGGATCCTTCGCCGTCTTTGGCGGCCTTTCTCTTGTTGCCCGTCGAATGAGCCATCGTATCAATAACAGCAACCTCCTCGACCAAGCCATACTGCAGGAGTCGCAATTTGCAGGCATAAGTGTTGATTTCGAAGCGAGACATTTGGAAGCGATGGCAGTAGACACATTGCGCCTTCAGAAGACGGTACATCTGTTCGAAATGGGTGGGATTGTACACACGAACTGGCAGCTCAACATGACCAGAATGGCCAGTGCAAGACCAGGAAGACTGCCGACATGTTGTGCAGCTGGTTGCCGTCAGTTCAGGACCCCGCTATTGGCATACATTTCCGGGAATTTGGAGAAGAGCGAAATGACACGACGAAGTCGATATCCCAAGTTAAAAATGAAGAGAGGATCTTGAACTTACACATGATCACCCCAGGCACCCAGAGCTGGGTCATAGAGACCACCGGGAACAGGGTTGTTGAAGGAATCCAGCGCCGGGGTGTTCTGGATTCGCTTTACAGAGAGAGCTTTGATGTCTTCATCGGTGTAGACGCCAAAGTCAATCCCCGCAATGGTGGAAGCCACCGGTCGTGCGAAGGTCGCCATGATGTCCCCGTGCAGCTCTTGGAGCAACGGGTGGTGCGATGCCTTCGTCCTTGAATGGCTGCTGGCCTGGGGAGGTCGATCGAAAAAGCGGGTTCGTCGGCCGCGACGATGCGAAAAAGTTGCACCCAACTTTTTTTCTGCCCTGCGGCACCGCCCGGCGGAAGGCCCACCCCGTGATTCCTCCGTCCGTCTGTCTGTCTGTCTTGCAGGTCCGCCCGCCCCAAAGAGCTTCGCTTCTCTCCGTCTACTTCATTCGTGCCTTCTCTCTCCTTCTCAGCTCCCCCCATCGCTTCTCGCCGGCTGTATACAGGGTGACACCTCATTCCGCCCTATCATGGCTGACGCGTCAGGAAATGCGCTGAAGCGCCCTCACCCCGAAGATGATCAAGATAACATCCAAAAAAGACCTCGTTCCAATCATGGCTCTCCCGCGCCCGCCAAAGCAGCGCCTGCTGCGGGCAAGCTTGACATCGAAAAGATGGTCGCAGAGGCCAGGGCGAAAGCAGAGGCAGTACGTGCTCGACTGCAAGCCGCGAAGGGCATCGTCCCGTCTCCTTCGCCAGCCGCCTCCAGTCCTAGTCCAACACCCCCAGCGGCCAGCCCTGCGATGTCCAGGCTAGAACAGATGAAGGCCCGAGTCGCTGCTGCGACCGGACGAGCCAACGCGACAGCCCAGCAACGAACTGTCCCTACGCCAGCTCCCCAAGCTCCTACTCCACCCCCTCCGCCGCCGCCGGCTCCTTTCGAAGACGAAGATGATGGCTCGTCACGGGCTCGCGGTGGTCTCGATGTCGGTCTTCACCCCGCCCTGCTATCAGATACCCTTGAGTTCAGAGGTGGTAAAGGACGGCAATCCATGCAGTCGAAAAGCCGCAGGACCGAGTCTCCGGCTACGGCAGGCCGGCCTGATCGAGCCGGTCTTGATCTCTCGGGCCCGTCTCTGGAGGAGATCAAGAACAACCCATACTTCGATCCGAGCCTCGGTCCCAAGGCCACAATCGCAAAGCCCCGACAATCCCGGCAGCTCATCTTCAACCAGAAGGGCAAGTATATCCAGCAGGCGGCCGCGCTACGGCGACAGGCTCAGCTGGAGGCCATGAAGAAGCGGATCGCGGAAAGAGCGCGACAGGCCGGTATCGACGAAGACTTGGACGTTGAGAAGGGCTTCCTGGTACCAGCGCCTCCAGCGATCGAATGGTGGGATGAAGGGCTGGTCGATGGCGAGGACTACTCGGCTATCGAGGACGAGCAGAAGCTCAAGATCGACACCCCCGATACGATCATCACGCAATACGTCCAACATCCCGTCCTTCTCGACCCTCCCCAGGAGAAATTCCTACCACAACAAAAACCCATGTACCTCACACCGAAGGAGCAGGCCAAGATCCGTCGCCAGCGACGAATGGCAGATCTCAAGGAGCAACAGGCGAAGATCAGACTGGGTCTGGAGCCGGCGCCGCCCCCCAAGGTCAAGAAATCGAACCTCATGCGGGTATTGGGTGAGCAGGCGGTTAAAGACCCCACCGCCGTGGAAGCACGCGTCAACCGGGAGATTGCGGAGCGCAAGGACAAGCACGAGGCTGCCAACGCTGAGCGCAAATTGACCAAGGACGAGCGACGCGAGAAGCTCGCGCGGCAGCAAGAGGCTGATGCGGAGCGTGGTGTGCTGATGACGGTATATCGTATCGACACGCTCGCCAACGGACGACACCGATTCAAGATCAGCAAGAATGCCGAACAGAATGCCCTCACAGGGGTCTGCGTCATGCATCCTCGATTTAATCTGGTTATTGTCGAGGGCGGTGCTCATTCGATCAACAACTACAGAAAACTGATGATGAACCGCATCGACTGGACGGAGAATGCGGGCCCCGGGGCGGTGCGAGAGGGCAATCGCGAAGCTCAGGCAGCGTGGTTAGCTGCCGAGGACGAGCAGACCGGCGAGCTGAAAGATCTAAGCCATAATACTTGCGAGCTGCTGTGGGAGGGTCAGGTCAAAGCCCGAGCATTCCGGAAGTGGCTGGGGGCGCGCGTTTGCGAGACTGATTCCCAAGCAAAGGATGTCTTGGCTCGAGCGAAGCTGGAGAGCTTTTGGGCGTTAGCAAAGAGTGCCAAGCAGAGCGAGGCATAAAGTATTGCCGTGGTTTTAGAGAGAAGCACTATGCCCATGATCATTACGGGATCGGGGGTGCTTTACCATAAGATGCTACGCCAGTGACGTGTATAACTAGAACTCATAACCTACTCATGATATTCGGACTGCGCCAGTCTGCACACTGTACATATACAGAGACGCTACATGTTGAACGGTAAACGGGATGTAAAAACTTTTGATTACCCATGCCATGAAAACGAATGCCCAGAAATCCTGAAAGTGCAGCTGAACCCAACACCGTAGATTTATTTTGATGAATAAGTTGCCAAAAAGCGAACGGAATCATGAAACACAATCATTGACGAGGAGGGCCTTGTTGATTGTTGCTCAGATGCCGCAGCAGATCCAACTGAGTCTTGACCTGATCGAAGTTCATGGTGGGGGCTTGCGCCTGTGGTTGTTGTCCAGGGGCGTGTTGCTGCTGCTGCTGTTGCTGTAATTGTTGCTGTTGCTGGAGGGCAGCGATGAGCAAAGGATTGATCTGCATATTGGGGGGAAGCTGTGGGTAAGGGTTCGGTTGTTGTTGGTAGGCCTGTTGAAATGGGACCTGGAAGTTGAATGGGGCCGGCACGGCTCCTCCCTGGTGGTAGGGCTGCTGCTGCTGCTGTGGGAATGCAAACGGGTATTGCTGGGGAGGGTAGGCACTGGGCTGTTGGCCAGCGCTCATCAACTGCTGGAGGTAGGCAGCGTGTTGATGCTGAGCTTGGGGTTGAGGCTGGGGTTGAGGCTGGGGTTGAGTGCCCTGCGTCTGTTGCTGATAATAGGAAGAACGGTCGGGACGCTCGTGGTGAGCATCGCGAGATCCGGCTCCGGCTCCTCCGCGGCCACGACCAGCGCGACCGCGATCAGATCCTCGGCCTCGGCCTCGACCACCACGGAAACCAGAGTTGTTCCTGCTGTGACCAGAGAGACCATCCGCTTCGACGGGGGCCTCCTGCTGGCGCATCATCTCGTGTAAGTTCTTCGGGCGGGCCAGGGGCGTATAGCCATCGTCCGCCGGGCTGTCGTCGTAGTTCAGTTCGCTGTGGCTGAGTTTCGAGGGGCCTGGGGGTCCTCGCTTCGCCGCTCTGGCGGAGTCGCCGCTCTTGCCCTCCTTATTCTTCTGGCGCTCCTGCTTCACCTTGCGCTTGTACTCGGCTTCCGCCTCATCGTCGGAGAACTCGACTTCGTCCTCGCCGACCTCCTCGTCGTGATAGTTCGAAGCATCGCTTCCCTTGATACCCTTGAGGGGCTGGGTGAATACAAAGGTCGAATGCGACTCAACGTAGTAGATCGGCTTGCCTTGCGTGATCCCCCGCTCCTCAATCGCGGCTACCGTGGGGAAGCGCACCGCATAAAGCGGGTTCTCGACTCTGCCCAGCGTCTCGGCGACTACACCAGCGATCGTGCGGTCCTCCAGACATAGCAAGGAGCCAGACTCGAGCACCTGATATTCGCCGGAGGTGTTGGCCACGATCAGGATGGTATTTTCGACCATGGTTTCCACCTTTCCGAGATACACGATTTTCATTTCCGGGGAGATGGTTATGTCGGGGATGGGCAGAACCTCTTCCGGAAGCTCGTTCGCGGTCTTCAGCTGGCTGCCCGATCTACCCTTCCCATCACCTTCATCGTCCGAGCCCAGCTCCGCCTGCATCAGAATTCGCGCCTGCTCTTCCGGGCTCAGAATCGGATAGTCTTCGTCGTCATCGCTGTCGTCGGAGGAATCGGTCGAAGAATCATCGGAAGATTCATACGGCGAGGAGTCAATCTCCCATTCTGGATGCTCATCCTCTTGTTCCTCCTCTGCCTCCTGGGTAGCATTCGCAGCAGATCCTTCTTCCCGTTCGGGGGCCGCGTCCCCGGGAACCTCCTTGTCCAATTCCATGGCTTCATGGTGCATTCCGGAAGTCTCCTGGGCATTCTGCTCTACTACGGTAGTAGGCGCGACCGTAGCACCGATATTTTGACCGGTGCTGGTGTGTTGTGGTAGATCAGGCTGGGTCTCTGAAGAAGTCTCCGGGACATTGTCGTTAACAAGGCTCAATCCTGGAATTGGGAGATGTGATGTGGCTGATACTGTCGGATCGCTCGTAGGACCGTTGGCAGCGTCTTGCTTGTCGTTGAGGTCGCTGCTCATCACCGGGGTGCTTGCATTCAAGGGTGTGTTGTAGAAATCACTCCCATCATCTGCGGGTGTCAAAGCAATGGGTGGCGTGTCATTCATGCAGGGCTTTTTAACTTGGGGACCTTCGCTATGGTCCTCAGTAAGTCCCAGAGGGTGAGAAGGAGGCTGAGAGTCACTCATTCTGATGTCTGCGAGGATATGATCCAGGAATGAGAGAATCTGTATCGCATATGGGGATGCTCTGAGCAGCAGGAACTTTTTTTCGACGGAATCGCCCAGGCGAGCCGAACAGTCGCTTATCGATAAGGCGCCCGGCGCTGGCGGATCTTTCTTCCCGCGCCCCAAGTGCATCGGATATCTATACTCTATAGACCACAAACAATAATCTACCACTGTCATTCCCCTTCTTGAAGGTGGAACCTTTCCCCATCGCCCAATTCTGCTCCTGGATGTAGCACTTGCCATACCATGGCACCTACGAGGGAAGTTGACGCTGCATCGGCGTTGGCAGGCGCAACAAATACTCCGCGCACCAAAAAAAGGTACCGTCCCACCAGCTGGCATCATCTTCCTATCGCTCGAAAGCTGCGCTAATATGACGAACGCACTCGACAGGCCCCCGCCGTCTCCGTTTTACCTGCCCTTGAACGTCACTCTTTATCTGTGTCTCATATCAAACGTGCTTGCTGCTTTATATGCTCCAATCCAGGACTGCGATGAGGTCTTCAATTTTTGGGAGCCAACCCACTACCTGGCTCATGGTCATGGACTGCAGACGTGGGAATACTCTCCAGTCTATTCCATCCGCAGCTGGCTCTATGTCTCTGCTCATGCATTCGTCGGTAAAATAAGCTCGTTTGCTCTCAAAAATAAATCTTCCGAGTTCTATGCGGTCCGGTTCTTCCTTGCTATCGTTTGCGCCGCCTGTCAAACGCGACTGTACTCCGCCATCTGCCGCACGCTTAGCCCACGGATCGGCCTCGTCTTCCTGATGGTCATTCTCTTCAGCCCCGGCATTTTCCACGCATCCACGGCTTTTCTCCCGTCGAGCTTCACGATGTACATTTCTATGCTCGGGTTGACAGCCTTCTTGGATTCAAGAGGTGGTCAGAAAACAGCCCAAGGGATCATGTGGTTCGGAATCGGTGCGGTCGTCGGCTGGCCATTTGCTGGAGCTCTTATTGTCCCGCTGTTGTTGAGGGAGGTGGTAATTGGCTTCTCTAGCGGAAACTTGCCCAGATTGTTTCGTGGGGTTTTTGACGGGGCTATCAGGTGCTTTACAATTCTGGTATGCTTGAAAATCACGAAGTGTCCAAAGCGCGCTAACACTTCTCAGGTTGCTGAAGTTATGGTCGATCATGTATTTTTGCGTAAGCTCGTGATCGTGCCATGGAACATCGTCGCATACAATGTTTTTGGCGGAGAGGGTCGCGGGCCCGACATCTTCGGAACTGAGCCGTGGACATTCTATATCAGGAATCTGCTGCTGAACTTCAATATCTGGTTTGTGTTTGCGATGGCTGCGGCGCCATTGCTGGCTCTTCAGGTGGTTCTCCCTTCTCAGACAGCCGACAAGCAGACGCTGTTCAGACGCCTGGCTCTCATCACGCCCTTCTACATGTGGTTTGCGATCTTCACGGCGCAACCTCACAAGGAAGAGAGGTTCATGTATCCAGCGTATCCTTTCCTTGCCCTAAATGCATCTATCTCGGTGCATATGATTCTGTCGTATCTGGGCACCAGCGATCCCAAAGAATTGGCAGGGCGCTTCGCACCCAAGCTCAAGCTCGCAGCCGTGGCGTCAATGTTCCTCGTAGCCATCAGCGCAGGCTTCCTGCGAACCCTGGGCATGATTACCGCTTATAATGCTCCACTAAAAGTCCTCGAGCCCTTGGAGCAGCCAGGAGTGGCTCAACCTGGTGATTCGCTGTGTCTGGGCAAAGAGTGGTACAGGTTCCCTTCGTCCTTCTTTTTGCCTGGTGATATGCAAGCCAAGTTCATTCGCAGCGAGTTCCGCGGACTGCTTCCTGGCCAGTTTCCCGAGGCCAAGGACTTGGCTTCTCTTTTGCAGGGCACCTCGACGATCCCGGCGGGGATGAATGATCGGAACGAGGAAGACCTTGGAAAATACGTAAGACTACTCCAGATCTTTCCCCGCATTCTACTGCAGGTGCTAACGCGGAAGGTTAGGTGGATATTTCGCAGTGCTCCTTCCTGGCTGATTCCCAATTCCCCAGCAGAGAGGCTTCCGAACTGGAGCCGGACTACATCCAGGATGAAACGCACTGGGAGAAGCTGGCTTGTCACGACTTCCTCGATGCCTCTCAAACAGGTCTTCTGGGCCGTCTCATCTGGACTCCGGATCTGCCAATAGTGCCGCCATCTCTGCGACGCCACTGGGGACAGTACTGCCTGCTTCGACGACGCAGTGCGGATGCAGAGCCCCAGTACTGAAGCGCATGAGCGTGCAGAGGAGGCGGTGACTCCCCAGAACTAGTAGTAGATCAGTTACTGTAGATGAACAAACAAAACACATCATCACTGCATCGATTCTCCCCGGTTTGCCCATGTTAGTAAGTCAAATGCGACCCTGCAGAAGGAGGAGCCACACAGGCTTGTCTCGCCCTCCTCCTCTGTGGGCAACACGAGTCTTTGCCTGATTGGGAAAAGATATCCCCCGGTGCCGGGGGGCTGAAGTAAGTGACACGATAGCGAGGGAGAAAGAGAGACGGGGAGAGATAAGACGGTTGGACCGCTACTGCAACTACCAGGCCAGGCCGATCACAGATTTGGGGATTTGTGGATGCACCGGGGCATGCGACTATGTGAGGGGTCAACCCAACCACCAGACAACGGATCTTATCGCTGAAGCCTATCTTCGGTTTTATCAGTCGCGTTCCATTAACCAAAACGGTAAGTTAACAACTGCTGGCTGGATGAAGTCTTGCCTGCACTGACGGGCTCAACTTCTTGACTCAATGTACATATGCTCTCTGTATAAATATGACTGTCCCAGATCGAATAGACTTTGAATTCCCTACCGTGGTGAACAATCAACAAACACTTTCATGGAACATAGTCATCGACATGATGTCATCCGAACTTATAGAGACGATCCAACACCACGCCCCCAACGTGGCCATCATCTGCCTCGCAACCACAATCGGGGTCTACCTGCTGAACAGACTTCTCGAAGCATGGAAGACGTTGGGTTTGGGGTCGAGTCGCGCCAGACAATCGACTCCGAGTCTCGAAGCGTCCAAGAACAAGAATGAGGATGTCAAACGAACCCCTGGCGGTGAGCTACAACGAACGCATGTATAGTTGCAACCCCCAACGCTGACAGCGACACCGCACCACGAATAGTATGGACGCCTTCGGACTTCCAACGACCGCCTGCGACACCGTTCCCCGACTGGGACGTGCACAAGACGAAGCCGATTCCCTACCGTCCATTCCGATACGGACCGTGAGTCGATTGTCCTACCTTGAATGTCAAGCGCTGCCTGCCCACAGAAGTAAAGCTAACCCAAGTCAAACGGACACAGAAAATACTTCGTGACAATGGGACTCCGCAGCATGAAATGGGACGAATGGATCGGTCCGTCTGCTTTTTCCCACCTGTACATACACACAGACACAAACCAAAAACTAACCCCATACTCCCGAGGGGGAAATTGATATACAGAACTGGACAACCACTACCTCCGCTACCACGCCGACAAAGCCAAGCGCATCGAAGAACGAGGCTCGAAATGCTGCCGCACGCACCCGGACGCGATGGACGCCGCCATCGAGCTGCTGGAAGAGCTGTACGTTTTCCCCTCCACCTTAACCCCCGTCCCTCCCATCCCCCCAAACCACTCCCTCATTAACCCCGGCCCCCCCCAAAAAAACAGAACAACCTACCTCCCCGAACGCTACCCAACCCTCTTCCACAAAACCGCCACGGGCCTCACCAACCTCGCCACGCACGAAACCTTCAACACAACGCAGCGGCCCCTCCCGGAGGACCCCATGCAAACCTGCGCCCGGTTAGTGCAAGACGACCTCGCCATCATGCTCGAGCGGCCCGACGGCGAATACTACCTGCTCGCCGGCGCCGTCCTGCTCGCCGGCTTCTGGCGCCTGGAGGATAAATTTCAGATGAAACTGTCGGAGATCCACACGCACGGCGCCGTGCCCCAGTACGCCGAGAAGCTGGAGCGCGGGATGATGAACTTCTTCCGGCGGCTGCGGCCGCAGGACCCCGTCGTGCGCAACAACTACTTCATCCAGGTGGACGACGCGCTGGCGTGGTCGCACAGCATCGGCGACGAGGACAGCCCCGAGGTGTCGTGGAATACCGCGCAGAAGAACAAGGCGATCGAGCATCATTTTTTCCGCTCGGAGCGGCAGTCCCTCCGCCGCCTCCCGAAGTCCGGGGGCGTGGTGTTTACGATCCGCACGTATTTTGAGCCCGTCACCAAGATCGCGGAGGAGCCGGGCGTTCCGGGGCGGTTGGCGTCCGCGGTACGGAGTTGGGGGGAGGATGTGTCCCGGTATAAGGGGAAGGAGAAGTATGAGGAGGTGTTGTTGGAGTTTTTGGATCGGAAGCATGCTGAGCAGGTGGCCCGGGGCTGGGATTTGGAGAAGGAGGAGGAGGGGGGGAGGAAGTATCCTTTCTGAATTCTTCGAGATAATTCTTGGGGGTGGTGTGGTTCGGGGATATAATGTGTGCTTGCGACTTGTATATAGGTTTCTTTTAAGTGGGATGAGATTGTTAAGTATGGGTTCGTCTTCGGTTTCAGTTCATTATTAGGGCCACAGTACATACTGATTTGTATCTCTTTCCTATCTGTATACCTGGTAAACCTGCCCACCTATGCAAGTATGCAATCAATCACTGGAGTCAAAACCAGTACGTCTATCCATGTTGAGAACGCCGACCAATCGTATCCTTCAAAGACACATACTGGGTCTAAAAGGCATAAAGATACATCCAGACACAGCTCATGTAGCGTTCATCTCAATGTCCAGCTTCTGCCGCCGGCGATGCGAGTAATCCCACTCGCGCTCCTGTCGCCACTCGCACTCATCCCGGAACTCACAGATGCGGCATTTCCACGCATCCATGACCTCCACTCCGCGCGGTGCCCGCTCGCCGCGCCACCACTCCATCTGGTCCGCCACGTAGGAGGTCAAGGAGTTCGGATCGAAGAGGAAGGATCGACTGCCCAGGACGCGTTTCTCCATCTCCGTCGTCGGCTTCGAGGAGATGTACTTCGCCGTGAGCAGCGGGGAGACGACGGTAGGGTAAGATTCGAGCGTGGCGGGCTGGAACTCGGAGGGGATGGATGGGGCCACGGAGACGGATGGTTGGGATTGGGGAAGGAAGGTCAGACGGAGGTTCTCCTTCATCAGGTTCCAGAGGGAGGCCAGGTTGTTGTGGGAGGTGAGAATGCTAGTGGAATCTTGACTGGCAGGTGGAGCGGATGAAGATTTCGGTGATGACGAGACGTCCTCGGCGTCTGCATCTTCTTGCGTCGGGATGAAGTCCGGGTCGAATTCCTGCGACGAGAGCGCGTCGAAGTACTGGTCGTTGAGACCGCCCACTTCGTGGATGAAGGCGTCGGTAAAGGGACGCTGCGCATCGAGCTTGTACCGCGCGGCGAGGACGTCAATGGTCACATCGTCGCTGGTGATAAGGCGGTTCAGCATGTGATAGTACAGCTGGAGTTGGAGCTGCGTGGGACGGAACGAGGAACTCTTGACCGCTGGCACGGAAGCACTGCCTCGCGTCTTGACGTCCGTCAGGTAGATCCGCGGTATGCTAGGGAGCTCGGAAGACCCCTGACTACTGGTTGCTTCGACGGTGCTAGCTTCCGGTTCTTCCTCTTCCCTCCCATAGACATCGGAGAGCCTCTTCCCGCCACGTGATGGTGCAAGCAGGTAGTCCGTCAGGGACATCTGATACTCCGGCATGATAGCCCTCGATGCCTCGATGTCGGCATAATACGAGGCGGCCGTGGCCTCGAGAGCTGGATCTGGACATTCGATAGACAGCTGGTCGATGACGCCAGTGACAAGCTCACCATCCACCAAGCCCCATATCTCCAGCTCGCGCGTGATGCCATACTCTCGTAAAAGCCGCAAGCCCTGGATGATGTTCCAAATACGCAAGGCGAGCGCGTCCTCCTTGGTGGTGATCTCGACCGGCACCGTCGTGTAGATCTCATCCTCCAACGTCTTGTGTATCGTACTGCCGAGCTTCATCGCCGCGGTTCGACGCTTCCGGCCATGTTTCGTAAGCGAGTACCAATACTGCAGCTCACACCATGCCGGGGAGATCAGGTCCGTGACGGAGAAGGCCTTATTGGGGGGCCGTCGAAATCGCTCCACCGGGGATCGCGTATCCTCCTCTGTGTTTACTGCGTTGGTGGTGGTCTCGAGGTGACGAGCGGCCTGGCGCTCGCGTTCCTTTTCTCTGCCTTCAGAGGAATTCGGATGCTCAACTAAACGCTTCGGGGAGGGCCACAGGTTAGCGTCGCGATCACAATACGGGCAAAACAATCATCCAGGGGGAGAGTCAAGAGGAGAAGAGAGCATTACCAGACGTGGTACCACGGTGACCTGGAATCGACGCTGGCCGACGTGCGCCGTACGGCCAAGTCCGGCGAGTTTGCCAGGCAGGCTTCTCCCTCCCAAACACCCGAGGCAACGGGCGAGACGACGAGCCTGCATATTGATCCTCGATATCTGCGATAGTCGCAGAGGCTTCAATGGGTACTGGCAAGGGTGGAGGTGACAGTGCGGGTGCTGCGACTACAGGGTCGGGGACTGTCGCGTGGTTCGGGGCGACTTTGGCGAGCAATTCGTCCAGCAGCGCCTCTTCCTCGGGCGAAAAGTCGGAGCCGTAATCGCTGCTACTGCTGCTGTCGCTATCCGCAAAGCCACCGGGAACTAGTATCGGAGACTGTGTGTGGCAGGGCATGCCTGCAATGCGTGGAGAGCGTTCATGCCATGCGATGTGGTTTGCGCTGCGTTTCGAGAGGCAGGCGGGCGAGACCACCGAGAGGAAGAGGCGAATGAGAGCGGGCCGATTGTGAAGCATCCCTCACGTCATCCTTCAAGTTCCACTTTTACCAATCCCAATGCTACTGTACCCTCCATTCCTCCATCTAATGGGTTAATTTGACCGAGTCACTATTAAATCTCATTCCAGTCGCATCGAGTATACCGAGCAGACAATGCTGCTGTTCGAAGTCTATATATATTCTATCGCTTTTTCACTTCATGCTAATCTATAGACAAAATGCCGCACGCCATGAAAACGTCTAGTCTAGGATATCCCGATGCAGAGCCAGATAACAGAAACAAAAGAAAATGAAATGTATCACGGCCCCATCATGCCTTGATCGTCGCCGCACCAGCGCCAATGCCCACGGGCGCACTTGCCTCAGCCATCTCTGCCTCGACCTCTCGCGCCGCCTTCTGATTCAACCAGCTCAGATACGTCTGCCATCCCACCGCAATGACACCCGAGAAGATGCTGCGGAACTGCGGTGACACGTACATGAAGCTGAAGGCCGTGACAGCCGGCCACAGCTTCACGCTGTTTGAAATACTGACCGGCAGAGCCAGCTTGAGCCGTTCAAAGGTCTCCTCCAACGACTTGCCCGTCAACAGCGACTGGAGACTGAAGAAGTAGGTATTGAAGACCGGGGTGAAGACCGCCTGCTGCACGCAGACTTTGGTCAGGATCGAGAGAAACTTGGACGAGTAGTTGAAGTTGTTGTGGAGGAACATGAACCTGTTCAATACGCACGCAGATAATCAAGTCAGCTCTTACATGCTATAGTGTGTGTTTTCTTCAGTGAATGCAGAATGTGTCATACCATTTGAAAGTCGGGATGCTCGATCCCACCCCGACCGTCAGATGTCGCAGCGTTCTCAGCGGGTCATATCCTCCACCAGTCCTTTCTTCCTTCTTTCCTTCGCTACCCGCCTTTTCTCCCTCCGAAGACTGTGCCGTCGCCGTCGCCGGGGCAGGATCCGCGGGGAACAGTAGTTGTGCACTCAGATCGCCGCAGAGATAGATGATGACCGAGCTCCAAAGCTGCGTCGCATACGGCCGGCGCTCCTGGACCCGCGAGTATGCCCGCGCCACTCTTCCCACAGGGCCAGCCTGGATGATTTGAAGCAGTGACCGCGAGCCCGTCTGTGCGGCGGACGGCGTCGGGACGACCGGGGCGCCCGAGGCTGAGGCGGCTGTTTGTGCATTGGGTGGTGAGGAGGAGGCTTTTGGGGAGGGGTCTGGTTTAGATGCTGGGGAGGATTGATATCTCCGTGGTCGGAGCGATCGGGACAGTTGCAGCGACCGGGGGATCGGTGGTCTGGCGAAGATGATGGAGCTCATGGTGTAGGATATATTGTGTATCGGAAGAAATTTCTATTTCATTATTCGCATGTATAAATCGTACAATAGTGAATGTGTCGGCGAGGGCCAGGTCAATTAAGGTCGCGAGAGAGACTTCTGGTGTTGGGTTGGGCGACCGGCCACATCAATGAGCGCAGACCACGAGTCTCACACCGATAGGTTTGTTCAGTCAAGCATGCAAGCGTTTTCACGGCGTGAGAAATGCTGTCAGAGGGCGAACAAGGCACAGCGAGCTATAGTCCGTCAGCAACGATAATAAAGAGAAAACATGATTATGAATCATTTTGGGAGGGGGGAAAGAAACTCCGGAAGGCAAATGTCGGGAGCGCATAAGCAACAGCCGGTGCCGAGGGTCGGCGAAGCGATCCGATCGCTGGGAATTCGCTTATCTCCGAACGACCCATAAGATATGCATAGCATTTAGCTAGCTACGGTATTTTCATAGATTGCATTCAATTAATATCATTATTCAGATCGGAGAATCTCTATAGAAATGCCTGAACCAAACAGAGACTCCACCCTCTATCAACAAACAGTAAGTGGCATATACATAGAAGCACGGGGTATATCAACATGCAAATCATCGAACAATCACTGCCCAGAAAATGAGGCTGATTGTTTCATTTCACTCGACGCAGCCATCCACGGCTCACATCGACATCTTCAAAAAAGGTAATAGATACTAAAAATTATATAGTAATCGGGAAGTGGGTAGGTGCTTTTTGAGAGGCGTTTGGAGGGCGTTTTGAAAGGCGCTCGAACCAAATCAAGTCGCAGGTGGGAGTTCGACCTTCAAAACTGCGTCTGCGATGCGGAATCAAGCCTTGAAGGACTCGCGAGTGTGGACCCGGTCGATGTCATAAGGGTTACCCTCGTAAAGCGACTGGCGAACGGAGTTCACCGTATGAGTCGAGGCCTTGCTGCGAGTGCGGTGCAGGTCCGTCAATCTCTCCTTGTGGCTCGAGTCGGAATCAGCGCTAAGGGTCTCGGCAGCCGGGGCTTCGGTGCGGTCGAATCCATGCTCCTCCTTGGTTTCCTCCTGGGGTTCTTCGGGTGCGACCTCGGCCTTCTTCATGTGCTGCGCCAGCATCTGTCGCATGAAAGCGTCGGATTCGGCAGCATACTTGCAGCGCTTGCGAATGGCGGGTCCATACTTGTAGAACATGAAGGGGAAAGGCACACAGGCCAGTGCCAAGAAAGCCGGGATACAGGTAGCCCAGTGAATACCAAGATCCTCGTACATATAGGTCGTGAAAAGAGGAAACACGGCACCGAAGATAGATCTCAGAACGGAGTTGGCGGCCAGGACCGAGGCGGCGAAGATGGTGTAGGTGTCAATGAGATAAGAAAGGTTGCTCAAGAATACCAGGACGAGGCCAAAGCCGAAGGGAACTCCAGCGGCCACGCTAGCCATCCAGTGAATAGACACGTAGTCTGTCCAGGCAAACCAGAAGAGACCAACCGGAATCGCAACAGAGGCAATCAGACATGGGGGCAGGCGAGCCTCTGGGGGCGCGAAGCCGCCGTGCTTCTGAGAAACACGGATGTAGCGCTTGTTATCGAGGATGTTGTAAACCACAGCCCCGATCATACCCACCATGATGCCCAAGAATGGAAGACTGCCAACTCCCTGGTTCCAGCCACGGTGCAGCTCGTAGACAATAGGATAGGCAGCGAACAGCATGTAGAGGGTTCCGTAAACGATGGCGATGTAGAGAGAAAGCAGGAACACGATCGGCTCCTTGAAGAGCAGGATCCAGGGGCGGGACAGCGCAGTCTTGAAGGCCTGTCCAAGGGTGGTCTTGCCCTGATCGATGTCGGTCTTGCTGCGATAGATCTTTCCGGTAAGCTTGGTCAGTTTCTCTGCACGGCGACGAAGCAGGACCGGTGCGTAAGTTTCCGGGACAGTCAATGATCCAAGAATCCAGACAACGCCCGTGAAGGCACCCAGGAAACCCATCACCCATTTCCATCCGGCATTCATACCCAGGAAACCGCCAATAATAGGGCCGAGCACGGGACCTGTATCACAAAATGGTGGTTAGCAGCAGGTCGAGATGGCAAGACGTAGAGAGAATGTAACATACCCAGGAAAGGAGCAGCGGCGAACAAACTTGTCGCAACACCTCTTTGACTGGCAGGGAACATATCGGCGATGACACCACCAGCGTTGGTCATGGGCGACGATCCGAAAGAACCTGCGAAGAAACGAAGGATGATGAGGGTCCAGGCGTTCTTGGAACCAGCAGCGCCGGCAGTGAACGCCGTGAGCGCCATGTAAGTGACACAATACACAATTTGACGGCCAAACATTTCCGACAGCGGTGCCCACAGGAGCGGACCTGCATCTTGGTTAGGATGAACTGGTAAAAACACACGTGCGAAAACAAGGAGACGGATTGCGGAGCGTACCAATAGCGAAACCAAGAACGAAAAGGGAGACACCGAGGGTCGCAACCTCGGTACCGATTCCAAAGTCTTCTTCAATTTCGACAATACCACCAGTGTAGGCTGATGACACAAGGGCGACGGCCAAGGTCGCGAGCGCCATCATCATGGTGAAAGTCCACTTCTTCGTCTCGCTGAACTGCATGGGGTTGCGGGGATCCTGGGGGAGCCAGGTGACTGCATATGGATCCTCATCGGTACCGGATCCAGGATAGTGATGATCGATGATTTCCTGAGTTAACACGCCTTGGTCGGTCAACAGACGCCAGAATGGGATCTTGTTGCTGGCAATAGCGATGGCCGAAGGCCCACTGTCCCCCTTGTCGTTGGCCATCGCGGAGGGAGAAGGGCAAGTTGTTGGTGAGGACTGGTAGTCGATAGTCGATCAGGTAGCTGACAGAGTTGGCTGATCGTGGAATGTAAGTTGTTGGTTGAAGTACAGATTAGGTAGGTTGAGTGCGAGGTTCAAGCCTTGCTCGACCGATAAGGTACCGGTTAAGGTAACCGCCAAGGGTCCAAACAAACAACCGTCGTTAGTAGTGACCGAGTGAGCCCGAGATGTATAGTAGCAGGCTAGGAGACTAAAATGTAGTCGGTGTAACCAGCTGCTTGGTAAATCACTCTAGCCGACGTCTAAAAACGACGATCAAATCACGTAGGTATGATCTATCAATGGATGATCTTCAGTTTGAAACCGAAACAACCTACGTACGATCGAGGGACATGGCATCGGATATATACAGCGGCCTAGCGACTAAGGAGAGGGGCTAGAAATTTCTGCTAATGTCTGCACCACCTGGCATTGTCCCACCACGGCCACCACGGAGTCATCTTACCCTGGCGCTACAGACGGGAACGACTAATCGTTGTAGGGACTTTTGGGGACTTTAGCCTCGGATCTTCGCCGGTCTGAGACCAAAGCGAGGAACCCAGGGACACACCAGTCCAGCGATTCCCAAAACGGGGGCTTTCTGCCGACATTCGTGCACAGAGGCCGGCTTATGCAGGGCACAAATTCATCACTGGGGCGGGCGAGACTGCATGGCCTCAGCCAATGTGGGCCGACGAACCCACCCAGGAGGCTCGAAATTCTGGTTCCATGGGCAAATCCGCACACCTCGTGGACGGCAATCCCGATGGCGTCTGCGAGGGCTCGATATGATTAGTCGGTGATGAAGAGAAAAGTGCTGATGTGGGGGGATCCGTGTGGTGGAAATTTTATCTTTCGACAGGGGAACTTACCGAGGTCCAGGAGATCAGGCAGACAGCTGCCTTACATAACCCACGGTCCTAGCCTAGATATGGCCGTTTCAGATTGTTTAGCCGGAAGTTATGGACAGCCCACCGTCGAAGGATCTGAGCGGGATATTGGATGATGGGACTGGACTGATCATGAGAACAATGGCAAAAAAAACCTGCTCGACGATGATGGCTGATCGGGGGGGTGAGAGAAAAAGATATCATCATTGTGACATGCAGCCTGTTCAGAACCTTATGCTGCATCGGGTCGCATAGAAGTCCCGAGACGGGCTTAGCGTTTTCTAGAACGGGCAGTTCCATGGATGGATATGATGAGTCGAACTAGAACCTCATCAGCGGGAGAACCTCTCCTTCCTACGGTACGGAAGAAATGATTCAGACACGCCAAGCGGGCTACGGGATCCCGACGATAATCCGACTTCATAAATAACGTGATTAACAATCATCTTCCTGCTCAAAGTGGGCCGAATCAAGCGCAATATCCGACTATTGACTAAAGATCGTTTCTTGCATAACAGGCCTTGCGTGGCCTTTCACAGCATAGTCAACAACACTGCAGTCACGATCTCGTGCGGTCAAATCAGCAACTATAACGCAGCCCAGAGATAATGGCTCGGTTAAGCAGCCTGAGTGTACGGAGTAAAGACGAGTCAACTATGCCACAGGCCCGTCAGTATTAACATGCAGCTACTGGCCATTTTGCAGGGGTTGGGATTGGGATGATACTCAGGCCTCAGCACTTTTGCAGGAACAAATCAACCCCAATATAAATAGATGATTGTCGGATTACGCCGCCGCCCCACCCCTCGCACATCGCTGACCAGCTAGTCGACTGCCTGCTGGACTACTTCATCTTAATCATTTCTACTCCGTACTCATGATCTAAACGTTATATCAGACGCTTGGATTTTATCAAGGTTCATAAAAGCTTTGTGATCGGCATTCAATCAACATTGGCATCAAAAAAAGTCCATAATGCAAAGTCTGTTCCGGAGAAGCAAGCTGTGAATTGGCGGTCTTGTCCTTCTCTCGAGGAATCTTCCGCAGGCGCCAGTGGCTTGATTGCCCCCCTGCCCTCTTACTCAGTGGTTCATTGAGGAGTGTAAGCGAAGAGAGGTCACACCGCATCCCCCGACCGTGCTACCAACTAACACTGGAGAAATACGAATTGAAGAGCAGAACGCGCACCCGGCGGTCTGACTCGCGTTCGACCTGTTCCCTTTGTCCCGGGCCCCGTCGATCCGGAGAGGGGAGGGGCCATGCGGATGGGGATGGACTGATCGCAATCCAGATCAGGGAAGTGACACCTGGTACCTACGAGTAGGTGGGCTACAGGTGACTGTCTCGATTTCGTCCTTATGATATCTGAGCCGAGCCTCAAGCCTCGCGTCCGTGCTCTTTTCTCTCGGGCCAAATCCTTTGCCAATCGGGAATGACTTACTTAGCCGGTGCATGCTGCGCTGCCGGGTCGTATCACCATGACTCTTTGCCCGGGCCTAGTCGGGCTTACGAGAATCAGCTGGCTCCTCGCTGCCATCGTTAGCTGAAGCTCCATCATGGAGCAACATCCACAAACAAAAGAAACAAGAATTTCCGAGCAGATCGCGCCAAAGGTCTTGTGACTTTTGGGCTATTCAGACACAACACGCGACTTAACGACGTGGCAAGTGCACGTAAGCTTTTCTGACTTGAGGCAGCCATTGTATAGCGCAAGGTTTTATGCTTTATGCACAATGTAACGTTTCCATACCTCCACAAGCATGGAGAGTGCAGGATGACAACTGATCCCCTTGGCAGATTGCAGTCGGAAGACTTCGCCTCGAGTCATCTGGTCCGAACGGCGGCCACCTCTATGATCGACTGATTCCGTGCAAGTCCTCAAATGTTGACACACTCATGCTTAGGAAGACTGCCTTCCCTCACCGGTTCTTTCGTTCTCTTTTGTCTCAACTGCAAGCCAAGATCGGAAACCTGGTTCCGGTCGCCCTGCATTTCCAGAGTTGAGACTATGACGAGGCTAGGCCGTCGATTGCAACATCGTCATAGAGATTCAATCTGTGGCTGAGTGCTTTGAGTGGCTAGGGCGTCGAGAACAAACCGGGTACGCCTCATATCTTTCCCCATCAAGAAGGTATGAATTTGACCCAAGTGCTACTGTGACTCAGATATTAGAATTGCTCATTTGCTGCAAAGACTTCAGAATTAGACAGTCCCCTCTGTATGATGAACACGTCTTCTGAGGCTGAGGCGATTCAGGATCGACTATCGATAAGAGGCGCTGGCGGGAGTGAGTGGGGAGAATGCGCCCGCGGGCTCTAGTCACTCTGTAGTCCATACTTATGCAGTAAGCCTAACTTGCCCAGGGCAGCTCAGCCGACGCTTGGACCAAGGGCCTATAGATACAGCGATCTTCTTAACTCAAGGTACTCTCTTCGCATGATGAAGTAAGGTCTCTGGGTTCTCACATTGACACAATAAGAACGCGTATATTCTTGATCCATCAATGCTGGAGATCATCGACATCATGGACGTACACCCAGACCAGACGGTCGCAGTTCCCAAACCCGCAGAATTCGCCCGACCGGTGGCCTCCCTGTACCACTAGTAACAGCCACGATAACCTACTATCGTTTCTCAAGGCGATAATTCCTTCAGGTGAACCCTTTTTTCGCGGTCGCAGTACTCCTTGACCAACAGTAACTTCTTTCACAGTCCTATATACAGGCTCCCTCTCACACCAAAGCCGTCTCGTCTTAATCTCATCATGACCCCCCCCCCCCCTCCCTCCGCCATTCGTCATTTCCAGACTCGTCTCGTCCAAAAGAACTTGAACCCGTCCGTCCCCTTCCGCCCGAACCGGCCTTTGCCATCGCCATCGCCATTGCAGCGACAGAGACCGTGACCGATCTACCTACAAAGCACCGTCCAAATACTCTGTAAAACAATCCGACTTTTCTTCCTAGAACATAAAAGTCGAAAGCCGCAGGCATACATCGATAGAAGGAAAACCAAACCTAGAATGGCGAAGTTGTTCCTGGTTCTATAATCTTCGAGAAATGACGGAAAGACTCAAACGGCTGGCTGGTTGGCTCTCCAGGGGTCGTCCGTCGGTCGGTCGCCCACTGTTCGTCTAATTTGCCAGGGTATTTTTGGCCCATTTCGCCACCTCGCCAGGTGAGCGAAGGATGAGCCCCTATGAGTCAGGAAAGGGGGGTTGGGTCCCTTCATGCCAGCGTAGATTGTCTACAAAGGAGTAAAAGTAGAATCTGGATGCTGCAGGAGAGGGCAGACGATACTGAGAAACGTCATGAGGATCTTCTAATACGTTTACATTCTCGGGATCGCGGCGCGGTCGCGCGGCGCGTCGCGGCTCGCCAGACTCTCTCCTCCCGACCATGGGGCAAGGAGCAGAACCTACACAAGGAATCAGACTACGAAGCATATGTCATCAGACCAGGATTTAGTCCACCACTAAAGAGATAGAACATCATCACTAGGCGAATCACAGAGCTGGATTGGATTGCATCGTCATAGATCCTGCATTTCGCGTCTATGCCATCCGATGGCGCTTCCGGTGGAAGTCGCTTCTCGAATCAAATCATCTGTAATGTACATATTCGGACGGATGCATCGCCACGATCATCAATCCACCCCAGAGCCGCTCGAGAGAAACAAACTCGGCAGCCTACTATTTATTGCGTAGCAAGAGAAATCACAAAACCCATTTGCCGAGAGACCCGTTGTGAAATTCGCAAAAGAAGAAACCCATCATGTATCGCCAGTAGTCATGAAATAAGCAAAGAAAGAAACCCCGTTATCGCCATCCCATAAAAGAGCCAACCAGTTGCAGAGATAGACTCATTCGAAGGTTAAATGAATCTAGGAGCGCTCACCGCGGAGACGGCGGGCAAGCTGGATGTCCTTGGACTGGATGGTGACACGCTTGGCGTGGATGGCGCACAAGTTGGTGTCCTCGAAGAGGGAGACGAGGTAGGCCTCAACGGACTCCTGGAGAGCACCGATGGCAGAGGACTGGAAGCGGAGGTCGGACTTGAAGTCCTGGGCGATTTCACGGACCAGACGCTGGAAGGGGAGCTTGCGGATGAGGAGCTCAGTGCTCTTCTGGTAGCGACGGATCTCACGGAGAGCGACGGTACCTGCGGGGTGAGGTATTAGAAGAGATGATCCAGTGACCACTTTGAGAGAAAGAACATACCGGGCTTGTAACGGTGAGGCTTCTTGACACCGCCGGTGGAGGGAGCGGCCTTGCGGGCAGCCTTGGAAGCGAGCTGCTTACGGGGAGCCTTGCCACCAGTGGACTTACCTGCAAAGCAAAGTGGTTAGCATGATGATGGTTCGGGTGAGGTGAGGCGCGTTCAAGGTGTGAGACGTGTCGCGACCATGACGCGAGACGACGAACCCCTTTGAAGAGGAACGACAGTGACAGTGAGGTGAAGTGGAACTTACGGGCAGTCTGCTTGGTTCTAGCCATTTTAGATGTTTAGGTTTGATGAATTAAGTCGACTTGAGATGGAAAGATAAAGTTGTGGATGGTTGTCGATGATAGAAGTAGTAAGGTGTCGACGGGATTGGGGAGATGTAAGAAGGATGGAGGAGGTGGGTGGGGGGCGGTATTTGTAGTAAGCGAGAGGGGTGGGTAGTGATCTGGGTGGTGAAGTGTGAGGGGGGCGGGCGGGTGGGTGAGTGAGTGAATTGGCAGTAATGGAGGGTGGTGGCCTTAGCGCCCGTTTCCTTTGATCCAAAAATCGATCGGAAAGCAGTACACCATAAGCTCTGATTTCGGGTCTCACTTTTGGCGGGCAAAATCAAAGGGCCAGCAGGCAGTTTCGGGCGGGAAGGGAAAAGGCGGTCCTGCGCTAAGCGAGTTCCTTCCCGCCCGTCAGCCAATAGGATCACAGGATCACGCATCTAGAATGCCCCCCTGCCACCTCTTTGATCTCAACCTCAGGGAAGGGATGAAGGGCCATCAGAATGCTTGGTAGAATGGCAGCCATCGGCCAGAATGTCTCTGATCTTCTTTGATCGTTGATCTCGGTGGTTGGGGACATTCCGGGGCAGATCAAGTCTGAGGCAGCGGAATCACCACTGCTCGGTCACGTTGCCGGCCAGATCAAGCCCGCCGTCCGGGATCCTGCCCGCTGATTGGCTGATTCCGGTCTTAGCGTGTGATTCCAACGCCCTCCCCGCCCTCTGCCTTTCGCTATACAAATAATCCCCCGTCCCATGGAAGCCTCTCCTCCTTCTTCCCTTAACATCTATCACCAGCTTTAATCGCCCATTCTATCTCCACCTCCTATCACCTCACCAACTTTAATTCAACTCTAATTCCGTTTCACAACAAACCGTCAACATGACTGGACGTAAGTCTATTGCTTCCACTTAGACCTGATTCCTCCATTGGGATCAACTCTCCCATCTCATGCATCATGTAAACTGACATGACGCGTTTCCAATAGGTGGCAAAGGTGGAAAGGGTCTCGGAAAGGGTGGTGCCAAGCGTCACCGCAAGATTTTGCGTGACAACATCCAGGGTATCACCAAGCCCGCTATCCGCCGTCTCGCTCGTCGTGGTGGTGTCAAGCGTATCTCTGCCATGATCTACGAGGAGACCCGTGGTGTCCTCAAGACCTTCCTCGAGGGTGTCATCCGTGACGCCGTCACCTACACTGAGCACGCTAAGCGCAAGACCGTCACCTCCCTCGATGTCGTCTACGCTCTCAAGCGTCAAGGCCGTAAGTTTGCTCCTAAAACGCGCTTGCTCCAAGCAACGCATTCTAACTTGTTCTCTTTCTCAGGCACCCTCTACGGTTTCGGTGGTTAAACGCGTTCTTCTTTTCCTGCTCTTTTCTTTTTAGCCATCCTGCGCGGTCGGCGCGTCAGTTGTCCTTCCGCAGCAGTGACGCGACGGGTTGCTTTTTCGGGTTGGTTTATGGTATGACTGGGACGTTGGGGTGTTCTTGATCTTTTTATTACAAGTATCCATGGGTCTGGGTTTGCTTTATCGCACTTTATTTTACTTTTACGCGTCCACTACTGGTCTGCTAGTGCGCGCGCTTGAATTTTCTGTATCATAGCGGCCTTTATGCTTCCGGCTGGTGCCATAGGCTAAACACGATCGCGCGACCTACCTAAGACGCGGTCGAATATGAATACAAACGGTCGAAAGAACTCAAAACAAATTTCTGTGTCTCTTTGCGTAGCTTGCTTCTGGTCGCTGTCCTTTGGTTTTCGCCTTTATTGTGCGTTTGCCTTGTTCGGTTGTGCTGCGACGCGTGTCGCTTCGCGGCGTGATTGCGGGCCTCCGTCAACTCGTTGATTTGACTCCTCAGGCATCATCCCCCCTCTCCTGTGTTGATTTGATTGTTCTAATATGATCGTAGCTTCCGAATGTCTCTCCGTATGTCGTTGTATATGTAGGAGCAATGCAAATCGCTCTTGTGCTTTCTACGCTGTTTCGATGTAGTCATGTTCATCCGATTCTTGGTCTGTAGTCTGGATGTTCTACGCGACGTCAATATTAATGTCCCTTTTCCACGCCGATCTTCCCAGGTGTTTTACTTTTGATGGGCTTTGTCGGTAATGGAGCTGGTCACTCTTGATTGTGTGGTCCTTGCACTGTGAATATCGTATGTTATGTTGGAAGATCGGGGATAATGTTGAGGACTTAGTACCAAAACTATGGTGTATGCTGCAATATATATCATAGCACCTCCCGAGTAGACCCCAACACTATCCTACACTCTTCTAAATCATGACAACACTGCAGTAACACACCAAAATAAAGGCAGAACCTCGGAGAATACAGGCCACAGAGCCATCAGAAGCAAGCTCGACATCATAGCACCGATATCAAGAGTGTAATCATGCACATCAAATAGTGATAGCTGGGGGGTTCAACTCGACGCCGACCCGAACCCGTGGAAAACCCGCCGGGGTTCAACCCAAGCTCGAGCGGGACTTGGCACCGACTCTACGGAGTACATGCTAATCCGCCCGAGACGTCGCCAAACAATGCTCTTCACAACCACGAAAAACGAGCACTCGAAAGCAAAAAGACAGCGATGACTAGAATACTCACCGGAAAGCTCCTGGTGCGAGGCCAATACATACTCGGATGCAAAACAGAGTACCATCGCAACCACACGGAGCTCATAACGTACAGTATATGCTTCCCCGTACCACGCCGCGGCCCCGGGTCCAGCATGAAACGCGTGATGCGTACAGTAGACACTCGCTATGACGAACGATATGGAAAGCCAACATGGTCCATCGTACCAAGGAACTATCTACACCGAGATTGATCCACGTGAAACTGGCCGAAAAAACGCGGAAAAAGGTCATCATATCGAGGAGTCCGGTATGGCGAGGTTCGGTACAACGAGGATTCATCATATCGTCGCAGAAGAATCCATCTTGAACACACATTCCGACAACTCTGAACTAAGCCAGAATAGGTCTGAGCATAAATGCTACGCGTCACAGACACTATTCACAACAAATACTCGCGGATGTTAGACATATCAAGTCTTGTCCATGACGCGGCGAAGAATCACGACGTGCCAATATGATCTGATTGCATCAAGAGCTCAGATCCGTTCACAGCTACGATCGCAATGATCGCAATGATCGCAATGATCGCAATGACCGACAAATAACCCCACAGAAAGGTACGCGGACATAAACCTCCCGGCTCCAAAAGAAAAGAGCGACCGCATCGCCAGCAGGTTCAACCCGGGTTCAACCCATTCCAACCGCTCAGGTTGAACCCGAGATCAGACGGACTAGCAACCACACGGCAGATCCGAAGGATGACGCATTCTACACCACTGAACGAGAGTCGGGGGCCAGGACAAAAGGGAGGACAGGCAGAAGACTGAGACGACTAGAGACGGTCAAGCTTCAACATGGCACTCCACGGAGCTGGATCAATATCAATCAACCCAGTCCAACCCCGGTGATGGCAAGCACCGCAGAAGACTAGAGCGATCGACTCAAGCAATACACGATCGTCGTGAACAGTCAACCCCCATCACTGCCAATAAGAATCGCAACACCCTACTCTGCCACAGGTTAACCCAACGGCTCGCCCTAAACCCAACACCGATGCGTCCAAGGTCAGACAGTTTGTGACTCGATGAGAAGTGCTTCCTGATACCAAGCCCAGCAGAATCTGACCAGCCCGGGTCTGGGTCATCTGCGGAGCTCTGGTCAATATCAACCAGAGGACCATTGTCTAGACTGCGGTGTCGATGGCAGGACAATGTACACCGAGACACGGAGATACCAGGAAGTGACGCGATTGATCACTCGGGATCCCTAGCTGACTTGTCATCTCGCAAGGCTACTATAGCTCTTGCCCTCGATATTCTGAACACACGAAGATTTTCCGCGACGGCAACGAGGAGAGATCATAGACCAGCGTATCCAGCCCCTCCTGCCACTATCTCGACAAATCCCAGTGGAAAAGCTCCGCTACAGGACAGACATTCGACGGACGCGATCAAGCCTGGAACAAGGGGCATCCACAAAGCAGAAGACAAATCGGGCCGAGGAATTTGGAACCCGTCGACCAGATGCCGGTTGAAAGTTCACAATGCCCAGTGCACAGTCCACCTGCTGAGCATCATGAGCAAAGCCACAAGCAGTTACGCAAAGACAGTTCGGCCTATCGGTTAGTCACTAAATGACCCACACCCGTTGGGAGCGGCGTATCGCTCCGGCAAGTCGCCCTGTCTGCACAGAATGCCGACAGTGCTCATTCCGAAACGAGACGATGCAGCGCCATGCTACGGGAGTATATGGACCAGAAACATCGAGGTACATCTGCCGACGACACTCAGCGCTGGGCTGGGTGACATACTCCTGCCTGGATCACAATCAAGGGTAAAGTTCGTGAGGGCTATTCGACTCGCGCGACGGCGAGTGTACGTAGCTGCTGCGCATGCGGGTGCTTACGGTGCTCGCTGTAGGCTACACCGACTGAACCATGGCACCATATGATCACCCATGACCAGACACCGACTGACTGGGTGGGAAATGCAAAAATCATGAAACTTTGGATGAAGACTTGTTGCTACAGGTCATTTGACGCGAGCAAGCACACCAGGTAGGGGAGAACTTGTCTACAGATGCGCCGGCCTTACTCCCACGGGACTGCCTCCATGTTGATCGTGAAAATGGCGGACGATGCTGGCGAGAGCCCATCGGTTCAGCTACTAATGTCATTATAGAGCTCCGAGCCTGAACAGGCATACCTCGAGGCGCCCTATGAGCCGCCGAGAGAGGATACAGTCGTCTGCCCCCAATAGGTGCTGCGGCATATGACCGAGACGCACCGGGGTGATGGACAACAGAGTAGCCTCGGTATACAAAGTGGCCAGGTCGGCATTCAGCATCTGTTGTTGATGCTTCCTGCGTGGGCCAGAGACCTAATTTCGGGTAGACAGCCCACTGTCCTCTGTGCTTGTGTTTTGTAAGTCTACAACGGAGAGGACAAGGGTTGCAGTGGCCGATCAGCGCCTGCCTGTCATGCTTTTGTATTGACATCGTAGTGGTTTATGCCTTGTTGAAGGCCGGGGGGGGGTGCTCGGATCTGAATTAGCCCTGCATTATACAGTCTGGTATGCAGACTGCAGAGGTTTGTAGATGCTTCTACGATGCAATTTGCGCGTTCCACCAAGACCCTGGAAGTCGAACTCAAAAACCAACACGAGGATATTAATCATCTGTGTGACGGGGCAAAAAGATCAAATAAAGCGAAGAAAAAAAGCCCAAAAACGAAATGTCCCGAGGGAGGTTCGAACTCCCGGCCTTGGGATCGCCCAGAAGTGATCTTCCGAGTCATACTGATGTATGAGACCCACGTGATAACCAACTACACCATCGAGACGACTTGTTGGAATAACCATCAAAGTTAAGCTTCAAAACCGCATCCCTCATGACATACCGACCGCATCCATCACGGGCGGGTCAGCCAACAATGCGCCATGGTGTCATGATCGACATTGCAGTCCGAATAATGATGAATTCGAATTATGTATGGTCCCGGATGGGTAGACCCGATCACACAGAAAACGGGGGGGCCCTTACACTCCTCATTCATACCTGGTAAGGCCATTACTGTACGTGTAATCGGTTGACGGACGGACGAGATCAACATGATCCGTATATCATCATGCGATTTGTGGCTTGTGGGAGGTTCATATTGCATGGCGTAAGGCTTTGCTCCCTGGTGGGTGGTGTTTCTTCTGGTTGTATATGTCATGGTGGTGGTCGGGTATCCGGGTCGGTGGTGAGGAGGATATATGTATGCATGCATGCAGGCCAGAGTTATGGCATTGCTGGACAGTACTTGGGCGCTGGGCTTTGTGGTGTTCTACCAATTGCTCTATGGGATTGAAGTTGATACCAAACCTGGGATGACTCAATTCGGACGACCATAGGCCTCACGACCTCCCAGGCGTAAGTATGTATTGTACCATATGATTAGGTATGATGAAGTGCACGTTCTCCAGAGAAACGGCCTCGGAAATACAGTTCCTGGTTCCTCCAATCACTGACTCCCCCAACGTGGAGAGAGCGGGTTTCAGAGCACCTCATGGCGAGACAGTTACAAAATCGAACCTTGTCTTGTCTGTTCATTTGAGTTGAGTACGTACTGTACTTTGCACCTCACCGACCTACAACCATATATCCGTATAATGCATGACCTCCCAGTAGTGCGGCCAAATTCCCAGCCCAAGATACTCAGCAGTCCAGGCACCATTGAAACTACTTCTCTCTCTACTACCACCCATCTTGGCTCCTAGAACCGCCTATCCCAAACAAAACACGCGCCCCCCCCCTCCCCCCTCCCCCCTCCAAAGCTCCCAAAATGCAATAATAGCGTCAGACACGGGGAAATAAGGCCATATCTCCATCATCCGCGATGATCCCGACCCCGAACGAGTAAGTAAACGCGGCAATCGACCATGCAACAACCCACCCACCCATGCATCCCCACTCCACCAAATCCACCCTGACCAAAGCTTCTTGAGGGAGGGGAGATGGTTTGTTCGTTTGTCCACTTCTCCACCCCATGATGATGTACATATTAGTTCGAAATGACTTGACTTGCATCCACAGCTACCCTTACCTCCCTCCCTACCCTTGACTATCCTCCACCTCCCACCCCCCCCGTCCCGTCCCGTCCGATGTCGAGAATACTCGACTACTCACTACCCTTACTTACTCAATGAGCAACAGAACCCACCGCACTGACTCGTGTCTGTAGGATCACCGTAAAAAAAAAAAAGACCGCCGAGTAACCCCGCCTGTGGATTGTACATCGCAATGGTCCCCTCCTTACTTACACAATGGATCTCATCCCATTCGTCAATGGGAGGGGGGTATACAACAAGGGTGGTGGAAAAGAGAGGCGAGGACGCAATGATTGCTCCATTGTGACGGCACGTCAGACAAAAAGTACATACAGTACATACCATCCACCCACCATCGAACGAACATTCTCCACAGGAGGAACGCCTATCTCGTAAGACTCCAGCTCGAGCTTTCTCCTCCAACGTCTTTTGTCCAGGAAGTCGGGACGACGGAAAAACCCACTTCACTATTAACCTAGACGAGTTAAAGCCCACTGCACCGTACATAGCGCCAGCACTATTGGATGAGTGTACACAAAGTACATGCCAGATTGCGTTATAACCTATGGTACGAGTAAGTGTTGAGGAATGGCCTACCTCGGTAGGTACTCAACCCATAATTTACCTACATCCACAGTCTACAGTCCACAGTCCACAGTCCACAGTCTCAGTCCGCAGTCCACAGCCCATAAACCACTGCAGTGTAAGCGCAAGCGCAATGACATTTAAGTGTAAGGAACTCCGTAACGGCACACCAGAAGCCAACTGAGCAAAAGCAGCAATTCCAATCCCACCCACCTGGACTGTACTGCAGCCCCCAAAACACCACCAAAACCTACAACCAACAAACACCCCCATCCCCATCCCCATTCCCATCGCCATCGCCAAAACCCAAGCCCGAACATCACATATCATCCATCTTCATCATAATTATCAAAGCCAAGACCCCTCCAAACCCCCTCTAACTCGTCCAAGCAAGAACCACACGGACGTCTCGTCCAAAAATCAAGAAAGAGCAAGAACCACCACACAGCATGACCCTGAAAATGTGGTGTTATGTAGGTATGATGTAGATTCAGAATCATCTGCCCGCTGGCCCCCATACGTCCTCACTCATGTCTCCCCCCCCCCAGTCAATCCCCCAACTCTAGATCTATAACCTATCTGAGGTATTGGATTCTCAATCTTGCTTTTACCGTTCAACCCGTACCGTAGAATACCTTGGAATTCGAAGCAATTCTGCCCTGCCCTGCTTGCTTGCTACGACCCCTCGAATTCCATGTATCGATAGCCCCAACTCCAACCTCCAAAACGATAGGTGCTGTATGCAGTAAACGGAATGATGGCATACTTACCTTACCTTACTATACCTTACTCTACGCTGTATCGCTGGGGAGGTACTATGTGAACGTACACATACACACAGGTGTCACCGGGGTACAAGTAAAGCAAGTACAGTACTTACTGGGGTAGGTAACTCATACATCACAGACCACCAGACACTTCTACCAGAACATTAGCATGTATCCTGCCTACGTACCTGCTGCATCGCCGAAATTCTGCCGAAATTTTATTTTTGATCTTTTGTTTTTTTTGTGTGTTGTTCTTTGTTGCGATTGTGTAACCCTACCCAAATGCAGGTCCCGGCCGGGGGGGGGGGGGGGGGGTTAGGTACTAGGTACTCAGTAGTCAGTCGCTGTAGTGACGGAGGGGCGTGAGTGCATGGAGCACTCGGGTTTCATAGCTTTCCCTCCTGCCCATGACACCGGCAGGAATGATTAGGTAGTGACTCCGACTCCGGGTGCTCCAAGGTACGAGTACAGTTCGACCTGGCCTGGTAGAATGAGGCATGGATGGGTCATCTATCCTAGATCAAGTGGATTGACGAGTCATGGGGTGGCTATCATTCATCGACTCATACTACGAGTATAATCCACTCTCTACACAACAAGCGAACGATAGTCGTGGAATCTCAATCATGGTGATGATATTTGTACATTATCCACCAAGCAATCAAACAAAGCTATTGTACAAGCCATTCGTGTATATGGACATTTTTGCATCCCAAGCCCAAATAACCCACACCATGCCATCCCAATGCAAGAACCTCGCAATCAGTAACAAAAAGACGTGCGACACATCATAAACGTAACAATCGTACACAGTCGAGTATAGTACAGCATGCCCGAAGGATTCGAATCCCACGCATGTATAAAACAAGAACAAAATTTGAACAGATCCAGCTGCGCAAGCGTGACGAGTATAATCACAGTGTCATCATCCCATATGAACAAATTGCTTCTTTTGATGCAACCATTTCCCCTATGACCCAATGACAATAAACAGAAATCTAAAGATGCACAAAAAATCAAAAGGCTGGCTCATGAACACAGAAAAGGGAAGCATGTACGTCATCAAACGGTTGAAAGCGATAGATAGGAAAGAACAATTGGATGAGTTCAGCATCGCAGTGTATCGGTCCAATTCAGGAGCCGATGATGTCATGGCCAATGCTTCAGGCTGCAAGGCCTCGAGGACTGTCGCCCAAAGCGGAAATCTGTTCCGTCGATCCGGACCCGTTAGCGAGTCGTTACCAGTTCGGGTCTAGTTTATGACGTCGGCGGCTTTCGCGCGTCATTTTGACTCAAGCCCCGTCGCCCACGATTCGGGACGGTGGAACAGCTTCCCCCCCTCCCAGAGCCAGGGGATTCGCTGTTCGCTGTTTGGCACGATCGTGGGGAATGGATCATATCCACTAGCGCTGTAGAGAGCAGATCCACTAGAGCTTCACTCTCTGCCTCTGCGACGTTGCTTGCCGGGCCAATCAATCTCGGGATGCACCACGCGCATATGCCGGGTGAGCGCATCGTTGCGGGAGAAGGTCTTCTCCTCCGTGCACAGATGACACCGAACCTTCTGCTTGCGAGCATTGTGGATCGTGTCCTCGTGGCGGGTCAAATCGTAGGGGCGAGAGAAAATTGAGTTGCACGGCTTGCCTGTGGACGGGTTGATGCGTTCGCACTTGTGAGGGCCAGCCTGAGAGTTCCGGGCCGAGTTGTCACGCCCGATCAGATGTCCACCAGGAGTGGTCTGGCGATGCGCCTCCCGCTTGTGCTTCTGGAGCTTGGCAGGCGTTTCAAACCGTAGGGTGCAACCGTGATAGGTGCAGGTGTAAGTCCCACTGTCAGACGAGGTGTTCTCAGGTCGAGGGATCTCCGCCTTGACAGGCTGGAGGGCCACTCTTGGCTGACCCTGAGGAGATGTCATTTCGGTCGTGGGAAGAATCTCGCTTCCAGTGGACTCAAAGCGGGGCAACGAGGCTGGGAATTCAGGAGTCTGGTGCAGGAGGCTGTTTTGTTGGGATTGTGCCTGGCGGGAACTCTGGTGTTGCTGACCGAAAGGATATTGCTGTCCAGCCATATGAGTGGCATATTGTGCGGGGAAAGCCTCCATAGAAGTGAAGTTCTGGGTAGGTTGGTAGGAAGAAGAGCTTTCACGGCGCAATCCACCCAGCGCATCGCCCAAATTGAAATCGGGCTGAGATGAGGGGGGGAACAGCGGCATTCCAGGGGCATGCAAATCGGAGTCGTCGCCTTCATTGTAATCCAGCAGCGCATCCTTGGGAGACATCGTCTTGGGCTCATTCTGAGATGAGGGGGCGATGCTCACGCCACTCTGTGACCCAGGCACGCTGGTCGCCATCTGCGGGTGTTGCAAGCCAGCGCTGTTATACTCTGCAGCCATGGGGGAGTTCTGCCGGAACGGAGAGCGATCCCGCTGCATGCTCCCCA
Organism: Aspergillus aculeatinus CBS 121060; assembly: GCF_003184765.1. Classification (NCBI taxonomy): domain Eukaryota; kingdom Fungi; phylum Ascomycota; class Eurotiomycetes; order Eurotiales; family Aspergillaceae; genus Aspergillus; species Aspergillus aculeatinus. The sequence continues at coordinate 71,154 of NW_020291530.1, read as the reverse complement.
TAGGCGACTGTGACCGTGCAGAGAGGTGACCTTGGTTAGCGGCTTGCAGTCTATCAGCAATCACGTTGCGGTATGTCGGAGCAAGCATGTTTTGCTGATTAGTGGACTGCTTAGGAACCTGTGGCGTGGGCATCAAAGTTGGGTTGTACAGCTCATCCTGGTAGATATCAGAGATGGTACGGTTGAACTTAGGGATGCCAATGGTCAGGTTGTTTGGATTATGGTGCGTGTAGTCTGAAAGTGAATCGAGATGTAAGTAATCATCCATCCACTTGTCCACGCCAGGAAACCGGTTCTCACCATTGGTGGTCTTCGAGGACTCATCGAGTTCTTCGAAGCCTGTTTGGGGGGTAACTGGTGAGTTCTGGCTCACAGTCGACACCGAGTAGTCACTGGACTGGTGCTGATGGCGAGGCTGATATTGCTGCTGTTGCTGGTGCGGCGGCTGCTGCTGCTGCTGCTTCTGCTGCTCCATAACAGCCCGCCTCATAGCGAACTCTGCGTCAGCTGTGTTGCCATCCTGAAACGACCCTGCAAGAATCGAGTTCTGCACAGGTGTCTGGGATGGGGTTGGAAGTGGCTTCGACTGGCCATTCGACCTCTGGTAAGAGCTGCCTGCTGGGGCTGATCGACTAGAGGACGGACTGGAGGCAACTTTCATTTGGGAGTCGTTGTTAAACTGGGGCATGCGCGACAGGTTGTTCTGCATACGAGCAGGGTTCAACAATTGCAAGTTGCCATCCCAGCCGTGGTTGTTCGGAGCGGAGTGTTGCGCCAACATTTGGGTGTTATCGTCGTAGTATGGTTGGAAGAAGTAGGGCTGAGATTGTGGTGAAGCTGAGTGCTGGTAGCTGATCGAGGGGTTATATGAGGAGGAAGGGGTCATCGAAGGAGCCTCGAAGGAGTTGCTGTCGAAGACAGCAGAAGAGCAATCCGCGGCCACCGCCGTGGTTGGGTAGTGAGAGGCGATCGAGGCGGGAGAGGAGGTGGGAGAGGAAGGGGCGGAAGACGGCGGAGAGACGAACTGCAAGTCCGGGTGATACTGGAAAGGAGTCTGAAGTCGTGGCTGATGATACACGGCCTCTTGTGAATATTCAGGCAGGAACTGGTCGTCTTGTATGCAAACGGGGTCTTGGTGGTTGTAGAACGGGACAGAAGTTGGTTCAGTGATAAAACCCTTACGTACGGCAGGGTGCATGAACATAATGTTGCTTGTGTCGTGGTTGGACGTCAGAGTAGAGATGACGCCGACTGGAGACGGTGGGTTTGCCACCCGGAGAGGTCGAGAGTTTAATGAAGATAAGTTGGCACAAGGGCCCCCAAAAGTCTCGAAGGGGCCAAGATCGTAGGTGTTAAAAAGACTTGCTGAGCAATTGCAACCAGAAGAATGAGTCAACAAGAGAGTTGGAAGTTTGAGCGGATGGTCCAGAGTCAAAGTAGATGTTAAACAGGTCGAAGCGTCTGGAAACGTCGGGCAGAGGGAGACCGATTCAGGCTGAGAGAAACCGATCGGGAGGCTCAGTTGAGTGGGGAACCGTGGTTGAGATCAGAGTCCTAAGGTTCACAGAATGGACGGTTAGATGGACCTAATCCAATGATGCAAAGATCCGGTCAAGGAAGTATGAGAGGAAGAGAGGTAGGAGGATAGGGGGAGAGAGAATAGTCGACGTAAGTATGCGGGTAAACTTACTATGTATGAATAGCAGATAAGTATTGAGGGAAGTATGAGATGCTGAGATGATTGATTGAGAGAGTAATAGATCAAAGTTGGAACTCAGAGAAGATATGGGAGGCGACTTGAGGGGATAATAAATATCTGATCGGTGTATAAGATGATGGGTGGGTGAATAATACTCATAGCTTAGAGGAGGAGGGGGGTGGGTGGTGGTGGAGGGTTCATTCCTTATGTATGAGAATGACGTTTTAGCCCTGCAGGAAGGAGAGGAGACTAAGGTAGAGACTACATACGGCAATCGCCGACAGTCATCCTTCGCACGCTTATCCCGGCCGCCCGCCGATCCTCAGGATTGGGTCTGGTATTAATGTACGGTAATTTACGTTTAATTACCGTCATGCGGCCGAAACGAATGCATCCACTTTTTCCACCTAGTCGGACTCGATCTGCATGGGCTGTCCGGGGGACTCGCTGGCCAGTCCGGCCTTAGGCAGTTCCCACCCCCAGTCGACCCAAACTTTTCCCATTTTTCTCAACGACTCGCGCGTTTTTTGACACTACTAACTTAGTACCTTAGTACCTTAGTACCTTAGTACCTTAGTTACTGAGTAGTTGCATTCAAGCCACAATTGACTGACAGTCTAAGACCATCTAACTAACCTACGCAGCGATTCGACTCAACCCGACTCAGGAGCTAGACCGGGTGACCGGATCCTCTTCGGGGAAGGGTAGAGTCCAGATCATACCAGAATCCACGCTCTAGTGAATGATTAACATTGAGTCAGGCTGCTAGTGCGATGACTCTCAGCCTGGAAGTGAAAAAAAAAAAAAAAAAAAAAAGACAAAGACAATCATGGAGGATTTTTCCACCCTCCTCTTCGGCTAGCGTAGGGAACAACAATGTGTCTGTTTCAATTTTTTTTTCTCTCTGCTTGCGCCTGATAATAGCAACCGAGGAGCACGCTAGGGCAACCAATCAACGCTCAAGTTGTCATGGCTAAGCCACACGCATTCCTCAGAGACAACAACCAACCCACCGAAAATGCCGTGGTCGATCCGATCTCGTGTATCTCTTTGAGCGGACCCTTACAGATGACATGTTCGACAGATGAAGATTACAGCGCATGTCAATGGGTGAAGATCCATGTCCTATCATCAGCGCCTTGCTTAGCTGGTTGCAGCCAGTAGATGCCCAAGGAAAGTCGATCTCCACTATGATCAGGTAGGTATTGACTCGCAATGGGGATTCCAAAAGAGCCACACCTTAGCTGCGCCACAAATGCTTGTGGCTAGTGTGTATTCCCGGTATTAGTCAATTTCTTCATTATTAGTAATATCACTAATAGGTGGTCTCTAGTTCTTTCAAGAGTCAACCGGAGTAAACTCGTAACTCCACGGAGACGGATTTGACCGGGGATACGATCTTGGTCATCAGGGCGCTTTTTCCAGTGAGCGCTACTGCATTCTCTTTCTGCTGCTAATGCATCATTTATAATGGCTGATGAGTATTCCACCCTGTTCGGTCTTTCGGTTTGAGTAGTTTTGAGTTCTGCAGGTCGGCGGAGACTCGGACGAAATACAGGCCGCAGCCGGTCAATAATGGCTTACTAACTGATTTGATGTTGCACAATACCACCAAGACCAGAATGTTACCCCGGCCTCGGGTCTTCTCGCCCTGCCTGCGCTAGTTGCCTGATTCTTGCGGCATCTCTGAGCCGAACCTGCACTTTCTCGGCCGGTGCAATGCAAGTCGGGCTATGCAACTAGAACTTCATCTGTCCTATGCGTGATCAGGTCAGCTGATAACTTCTTGGGGGTGGGTTTTTTTTTCTTTTGTCTTTTCGTCCATTGTCTGATAGTATCACCTGTAACTGCTTACCGTGGTTCTATCGAGATGCTAGTCTTACTGAGGTGGTCACAATGAATCAGATCTCCTATATCGGCCCTTCGGAGATAAGCCACAGTCCCAATGGGTCACCCTCAGTCCCTTTCCAAGTTCTACATTCTACATATGAGTCATGAATGGGATTCATCGCAAACAGAATCATGTATCACTACCAGGGACGTCGTACGATTATAAATACAATTCTTTACAACGAGATATAGTCTGGAGATATGATGTTACTGGAGCTCGTCATGTGCGTCAAGGTGTGAGGTGACATGACATGATGTGGCGCATGGGTTAGCTGTTCCTGACTCAAAAACAACTTCAATGGCTTTCTCAATCCGCAACATTCACATGCCTTTTGGGATCAATCGATAAGCAAAAAAGGCAAAACAGGGAAGTGGACACGTCTCGTGTTTTTGGTGGTCTGCATCTCACTATTCAACCTATTTTGGCTGCTCCAGCTCGTGGCAGCCCCATAGACCTCCATGCGAGAGACAAGACATCACTCCACACTGTAGGACATAAGACACAAGCCTTGCTTTGTGATTCGTGCACTGCTGCAAGCCGCTACGATTTAAGAGTCAAAGCCGTCCGGGCCCCACTCATGCTCGAAGCACGTCCAATGCTGCTGCTGCTGTTGCTGGCTGTCAGAGAGCTAGCTTCCTGCTTGTCAAGATCTCCCATCCCCCCGGGGCACGGAGCCAGCCATTCGACCCACCGCGTGCTGCTTGCTCCGTACCGAGACAGCTGAACTGCGGTGGCAAACACACGCCGTCCCAATGCGAGCACCGGTATATCCTCATAAGAAAGCCATTCATCGAGCAGGGAAACCCGTCTGCCTGGGGGCTCAGCCCTCTATTGCGCATTACATACCCCCCAGTACCGCCGCGTAATCCCCTCGTAAAAGCCTGCAGGCAGGCTTTCCAGGAAGGGGAAGAATCCCGATCGTATTGGATACTACGAGTATTCTACTAAGTACTAAGGTATCTAGCCCTGGCTGGATAGTGCACAGTGCTGGTCTGGGCGATGGGGGAAAGGGTGATGGGACCCGGCGGGTCTGGAGAACGGGTACCAGTGGTGGGCGGTACATACCACCGGGTCTTGCTCTCTCTTTCTCTCTGGGGAAAAGAGAGCCCGTGAGTAAGTAGTGTAGCTACAGTAGTTAGTGTAGGTCCGGTAGATGGTCCAACTTAGCGGCCGCAAGCCACATAACCCAGCTGAGCCCTTTCCTCCCCTCCCCTCCCCCGAGTTCGGGACTTTGCACGAGAGTCTAAAAGCTGATATCAAAAAAGTATAAATCAGAATGAGCCCACGTTGCCGGACAGATGAGCCGAAAAGGCAAAGCAAAAGTCAAAAATCCCAGAGCACCGGATAAGTTCCCATGCGCGTGCGCATTTGTTTTGCGACAGCGACAAGAAAACTCAAACTGCATGGAAGAGAATAAAAAACTCAGAACTACAAAACAGTAACAGTACAAACCGGAAATTTCATCAAGGAGAGCATGTATGCCCCTGGAGGGACTATGTTAAAGAAAAATTCTCATTGGTGCGGAATTATCATAAGAGTCAGCACCTTATACTCATCGGGTTGGCAAACTCTTCCCTTTCACACTCCCCCCCTGCCTGCCACATGTTCCTTTGTCCTGTTTCGACATTAGTGCGCGCACCCAGTAGGGCGAACGAACACTACACTAATGCAGAGAAGCAGAGATTTTTTCCTTCCATCATCCCTCCCCCAATTCCTCGCATCCCTGCAGCAATGGGTGTAGAACGACAGATATGATTGGTCATGCGGCCAGACACAGCCACAGCCACCGATGAAATGGCAGCTTATCCGTGGGGCCTCGGTAGGGTAGGGGGGGAGGGATGGTGCCGATCTCCGCGGTAAGGAAAAAGGATTCGCTGCCTTTCTCAAACGGATTGTCCCTAAAAGTGGATTCCAATGACCCATGATGAATAATGCATTACCTGGCCCGGGGTTGCGGCAGCCTGAGGTGTAAGTTTTGGGCCTAACGGACCACCGTACGCCGTACTACCCGTACACGCAACCCTACCCTACCAAGCCTCCGAATCCGAGGAAGGGCTTCGGCTCATACAGGCGGTTTTTTTTCCATCCTCCATCCCAAAACAGGACTAGTGGGCAGTCGGCCCCTCCGGCGCGCGCTTAGAGTTTTTCTGGTGTCTTTCTAGAATCCTGCTAAAATTGGGCCACGATGGCTGAATCGGGGTCCGTGCAGCTGAAAAAATAATTTCCTGCTGCAGTGGTGTGGTCTGCCCTTCCCCCCCCCATGAGTGCTGTCGCAGCAATCTCGCCAGTCCATTGGCTGGCTGCTCGGCCCAGACGGAGGAAAACCGTTTTGTATCTTGCATCGCCTATCACAGGTATAGATCAAACGAGCTACTGAGTACTCATACCTCCGAGGAACTTTTCCCTCAGCCAGCTAGCGACATGAGAAGGGAAAGAAAAAAATTTTCTTCGTTAGCTCCAAGGAGATCCTTCAGCTGCCATCGCAGCAGAAAGCAGGATCTAAGCCCCTCTCTGTCTACCACGATGGTTTTTCCTAGCATCGAATCATCATTATGCGATGCTGAGAAACTTTTCGTCGGATAGTCGCGGTTCCCTATTCTATGTCTCCGATAACAGGTAGAAGTGTATAGTTTTTGGGAGTACGAGGCAGTCTGCTCGTCAATACTTCATCCCGCGGATCCAGATAACCTGGGAGATAGTTTCCCTACGATGGTAGTTGTCCTTCCGCGAGCCAGTGTTTCTATCAAAGTCAATCGGTGGTCTCACGTAGTCGTTGGGTCATCATCGGCCCGGCAGATCAAGCACAAGACCCAGGCTCCTGGGAGTCCTGGCGGGCACAGTCCGTGGCTCCCCCCATCTTCGGCATCACGGCACGCGCTTCCTTGCCGATGTAGAGGGTTGCACAGAACTATTGCACTGGCCCCCATCCCCACATATGTTTTTTTCCGATATGTTGTACAATATACACAAGGGAAAACATATTGGCATCTAGATCTATCTCACCTGAGAGGCTGAGCAATCTGTCGCTCGCAGACTACTACCACTACTAGCGTAGTGTAGCTGATCTTGCGTTGTATATTGAGTAACTCATGGGGGCGGAGACGTTCTCGACCGACCATCCGACCGACCGACCGGCCGATCGATCTCGAAGATGCTAGTCTCCTCCAACCTAGTAAGTACCAGGTTAACAACTGCAGTCAATGTCTTTCGATAGTCCATCCCTACCCAACGAGACGGGAAAGAATGTCTCAGGTGACACGACAAACAATGTCAGATATGATCCAGATTCCACTCAAATGTTTCTGATACCGATCACGATACCTCAACAATAAACTGAATCAGGTCTCGTAATACCTCGTAACCATGAGACAAAAATAGGGTGCAACGGAAGATTGTCCCCGATGGAGGGAGACTTTACCCCGCCAATTGTTCTATCTCTGTATACTGTGCCTGCCTATGCTAATGTCTCACAACGATCGCAATCAGATAAAGTGTGTCTGTGGTGGTGGTCTTGGTGGTGGCGTTTGATAAACTTGTCATACTAGACCTACAGCGTACGGTATATCAAGGCTAAATCCAACGTTCCATCCAACCATCCCGAGCATTTATGTCGAGTAAGTGTTCTACGGAGTAGATATCAGCAAGCCCGACCGGTCTTGCCATTCTCACTCAGCTTTCTTCTTCGAGACCCGAACGCAGACCTCAACCGTATAACGTTAGCACACATAACATACATTTTAGTACATACCACCCACTTACTCATGTACAGTAAGTACATACTCACTCACGAGACCCTCCTCAACAAAAAAACCACACAAATCTAGACCACCACCCCATACCATGCGAACAAGGAAGTGCGCAGCACATCACCCACCTGAATTCTCCGCGCAGGAATCAGAAAATCAGATCATGCATCTAATCTACCGAGTGAAAGGGTCTGGACTCGAACCCATTCTCCCGACCGGTTCGCGGTCGCGGTCTAGATTCTTGGGGCCACGAACGGACGGACGGACCCTCTTCAAACTCCAAACATCTAGACCTTTTCAACTCCCTGTAAGACTGTAGGTATGTTGGTCGGTTAGCAAAGAAAACTCGCACGCAATCTATTTTCACAAGGATGATCTAAAATTTCTCCACGGAGTAAGAAATCCGTAATAGGATGTTGTTTTTCTGTTCGCTTAGAAAAGAAGGACTGGTCGTCTGATCGTGACCCCTCGACACTACTTAGTACCTACAGAAAGTGATGGTACCGATTACGAGGCCGTAACTTAACTTACCGCGTACTTACCCAATGGATGGGTGACTATTAATAGTAATACAGTACGTGCAGTACGTATATGTTTTTCCACTACGGAGCAACTTACTACAGTATCTATCTACCCGATACTTCTTTTTACTCATGTAAATGGACATTGTCATTGCCATGCTGCGCGGATTGTCTCAAACATGATGGGTCTTCGTTACTCACGAGTAATTAGTTCGAAATTGAGGATACTTGAACGTAGCAAGGACACGTGTCGCAGATATTGGTACAGCACTATCCCATCCAACTTCTTACCCCGCTTCCAGTTGTGGGTCGACGTGTCTCCTCTCTAACACTGAGGAGTGGACCATAGTACTGTACACTCTGTATCACGCTAAGTCCAACCAACTTAGTCACGTTATATGTCTCGTGACCATCGTGAGAAGCGTAGGTGTCAACGTGACTCATGGCCTTGTCTGTTCTACTCGATACCATCGGGGGGCAGGTGGGCTAGTGTGGAAAAGATGGGCGCAGCAAGTTCCAAGGTAAAGAAACACAATAGTCCGCAGTGCGCTTGTTTAGCGTTGACCGACCAGTGGTCAAGAAGAGAAGAATGGCCAAGGACCATGTGACAGACTGGAATTGGTCATTGATCTATATTACTGTCATCTAGAGATAATCAAAACTGTATCTGTTTTGGTATAAACCCCATCCCCGAACAAACAATGCAGGCTTTTACTTTCGAGTGAGATCCGTCCATCCCAATATATCCATCCTCGCAAGATGCACCAGATCTACGGGGATAAGCGACGGCTTGTCGCCCCCCCTTCCCAGTAGTTCGGAACTAAGATAGAGTGCTTCATGCAGAATCGGCGCTGGGCGATCCAATCACGGCTTCCTGTCATAAAGTGTCAGCCACAATGTACCTTTGATTTCAGCTCCGATGGCATTGTGATTAGAACATACCCTTGCATTTTGGTAGAGTGGCGAGATACCGGTCCAGTGTTGGAACTAAGCACGCAAATTAAGTCAGCCACATGACAAACAACTGAAAACAGGGATCCCTTGGGGTCAATCATACCTGGTACCAGCCTTGGCCAACAAGAACCTCCAGGCCGGGGACTGTGTGCCAACCGGCGTCGGACGCCAGCTGCATCAGGGTCGTCACAGAAGGCTTGTAGGCCATCTCGAGGAGCACCCGGGGAACCTTCTCCACCGACTTGGCGATGTCGGCATCAGCCTCTTGAGCACGTGTAAACATGTGGCATAGGATCTCGCGCATGCCAGTGTCGATGGGCTTGTCGGCGGGGATAGTGCCAATGGCCACCTTGGGGATCGTGTCTAGCGACTCGGCAGACTCCACAATGCGAATGTTGTAGCTAGTGGGGAAGGTGGACACCATGGTTTCGAGCTTGGCCGGAGACCGTCCGACAATGTAGATGGGGGAGAAGCCCATGTTGTGAAGGGCGTAGATGGCCGCCCGAGCCGTACCTCCACCACCGATGACCACGGCACTAGCATCTCCGTTGGAGCCGTACACACCAGCGTTGCGAAGGGACAGCGTCATCCCCTGCCAATCCGTATTGTAACCGATCAAACGAGTTGGCTTGTCTTGACCAGCGGAGACGGGCACAATAGTGTTCACTGCGCCGATGATCTCGGCGTCAGAGGAAATCTCGTCCAGCAATGGCATAATGTCCAGCTTCAGAGGGATCGTGACTGAGGCACCTCCGAAATCAGGAGAGCGGATGAAATCCTTGACGTCCTCAGCGTTGGACGTCTCCAGACGACCATACTCGTAAGGGAGACCTGTCTGGGCAAAAAGCGTATTGTGAAGAGCCGGAGATCGAGACTGAGAGATTGGAGTTCCAAAGAGTGCGAACTTCTTAGGTTTGAGCTCACCCATCAGGGATAGCCCTTTGCGGATTTCGGTCGCAGAGAGCTGGCCCGGAGCAGCCTTGAATGGGAGACTGGGGTGAGACACCGGAGTCATGAAACCGTTCAAGATACGGCTGAGTTGTCCATTGTCACCCATGTTGATGGCAATCACAGGAACATCATGTGCCTCTGCAGCCCACTGCTTGAATTTTCTCAAAGCAGTGTTGTCGTCAAGGGTCTTGGCAACACCAACAAGCTTGATCACGTCGCCGTACTCGAGCGCGCGGTTGTAGTACTTCATCCAGGACATGTTGCCCCATGCAAGCTCTCCCTTGGGGTCGTGGTGAGAGGCAATGATCTTGGAATAGCCCTTCGATTCCGTGACCGAGCGGAGCAAATCATCGGGGAAAGCGATCTCCAGGTCTACGAACTCGGTACCAGACCGGATCGCAAGACGGTAGAGCTCTCTCGCCTCATCATAGGCGTTATCGGGGAAGCGACCACCTTGACTCTGGGTACGGATAGTGAAAATCAAAGGAAGTGAGGTCTGACTACGGAGGAACGACATCTGCTCGGCCACATAGTCGACTGAGGGAATCTCGTCATCCGAGGCCGGGTCCTTCAGCAGATCAACACGTAATTCTACTGCATCAGAGCCGACGCAGACTTCTTTCAGGATATCGCTCGCCGATCGCAGATCAGGAAGAGTGAGAGAGACAAAGAATGAGTGCTCTTTACGCTTAATGATATCGAGACTGTCAATCTCCCCGGTAACGGTCTTCAAGAAACGTCTGAAATCTTCAGATGCCCGAGCGAGACCTCCAGTGCTCGCCGTCTGACTGAAGTACTGCAAGTTGCTGCACTCCTGGAACCAGGGCTTGCGACGCAACCACACACCCATCATATCTTCAACATAGGCCGGGCGGGTACGATCGATTTGAAGGAAGTCCATAACCTGCTTGATGTCACGCAGAATGAGCAGGACATTGCCCTTGGTCTTGTGGTAGTCAGTAAGCAACTTCCTAGCCTCTGGAATCTCGACAATGCCACCACCGCACGCGAACACGTATCCGGTCGCGCGTTCTTTCAGGGTGCGCTGCAGAAGATTGAGCTCGGCGTCTCTGAAGCCCTGCCAGCCGCGTTGCTTGATAAGCTCGGGAATTGTCATGCCTTCCGTCTTCTCAAGCTCGGTATCCAGATCCACGAAGGGTCGCTTCAAAGTCTTCGCAACCCACTGTCCACTGGTAGTCTTACCAGCACCACGCATGCCGATGATGAAAACAGATGCGCTGGACTTTTCGGCTTGCGTGAGAGCCAAGACCTCTTCTTCCTTGAGCTCTTTACCCTCAAGCTTAACACCGAACAACTGCTTCAAGGCATCCCACCAGCCGGGCCAGGTCTTGCCAACGCACTCACGCTCCAGGATCAGAGTCGACTGAGGCGTCACAAGAGAAAGGACACTGAAACTGTAAGCCACACGGTGGTCGTCATAACAGAAGATACCACCAGCAGGCTGGCGGAGAGTCGAACGGTCAATACCATCGATTTCAAGTCCATCATCATGCTCACGACAGACGACACCGAACTTGGCAAGTTCATCCTTCATGGCCTTGATGCGGTTGCATTCCTTCACACGTTGGTTTGCGATACCGTAGATGCGAGTGGTGTGGTTCGATCCCTCACCACGAGCAACGGCTGCCAGCACTGATGCTCCGAGGAACGCATCAGTCATGGGCTCCATGTCCACATTAGGCAACGGACGCAGAGCACCACCGGGAGCACCCGTGACAGTAGTCGAGGTATCAGTTTGCACAACAGTACAGCCCATCGGGCGCAAAACTTCCACTGCGAAGCGGGCGTCACCCTGTAGGGACTTCGAACCAATGTTGGGAACAGTACAGGTGGTGCCAGTCAGGGCAGCAATGGCCAGAGGGTAGGTAGCAGAGCTAGCATCACTCTCCACCACATACTCATCAGGGTTAACATAACGTCCCTGAGGGATGTGGTAGGTGTGTTCCTCAGTGGTGGACTTCTGGACGTCAATGCCGAAGGATCTCATCATCGCCGTGGTCATATCAATGTAAGGCTGCGAGATGGGCTTTCCGCCCACCAGCTTAAGGGTAACCGGCTCCTTGGCGTAAGGAGCGCACATAAGCAACGAAGACACATATTGCGATGAAACCTTGGCAGCAAGGTTGATTCTGCCTCCAGCGAATCCACCAGAGGCGGCAATCTTAAGAGGGAGACTGCCCTTGCTCTCCACGTATTCAACGGACGCACCGTTGGCGGTCAACGCATCAACCAAGTCGCCGATAGGTCTCTGCTTCATGCGGTTGTTACCCGTAAGAATGTTGTAGTCAACATCGCCAGGCGTAGCAAGGGTAGCGGCCGTAGTGAGGAAGCGCGAAGCCGTTCCCGCATTACCAAGGTAAAGCGGCGTAGAGGTCGCTTGGAGATCACCTCCCTTGCCGTTCACCACAAGAACCTCACCCTCCTCCTCCCAGGAGAAGGTACAAGCTCCCAGTCGCTCCAACGCGTTCAACATGACTTCAGTGTCGTCCGAGTGGAGCAGGTTCTTGATGCGACAGGTACCCGAACCGAGAGCAGCCAGGATCAATGCTCGGTTCGAGATACTCTTCGAGCCTGGGGGAGTACAGACAACATTTGAAGCTGGTGCGACACCGGGGTACACCTCGATACTCGGGGCGAGAACGACGCTGATGTCCTCGTTCGGAACAACGCTAGCCTTGGGCTCGTATGTGCGCCCGATCGCAGACAAAAGAACGACCTTCTTCTTGGGACCATCATTCTTCTTATCCAGGGCCATGTTGAAGAGGAGCTGCTCAACGGAGCAGTGCTTTCCAGCAGTAAGCTTCCGGATGCGCGCATCCTTCAGAGACGTAGGCAATCCGTAGGCGGTAAGGCACTTGACAATACGAGCGACCGCAACACCCTTCAAGATGCCAAGATGGCGGGCCAATTCGGCCTCCTTGACCATACCAATGGCGACACACTCACCGTGGAGGACCTGAGGGGTCAGGATAGCCTCGATGGCATGACCAATAGAGTGACCCCAGTTCAACAGATTGCGGAGACCACCCTCACGCTCGTCAGCGGACACGACATAGGCCTTGTGACGAGCAGACGCCAGAATACGAGCCTTCATGATTTCTTCGATTCCCTGGAAGCGACGCTGGCCAGGTTTGACCTCCTGACGAACAGCAGACAGAATCACTTCTGCGTTGGCTTCCAGCGCAGTGAATTCTTCCTCACTCGAGATTGCTGCCGTCTTGATCACTTCCGCCATGCCATTGATGAACTCGCGGACAGGGAGGGTCTCCAGAAATTCGAGGTCAATGTAGATCCTGGTCGGTTGCCAGATCGTGCCAATCAAGTTCTTTCCCAGCGGTGTATCGATCGCAGTCTTCCCACCGATGGAGGAATCCACCATGGCGAGCAACGTCGTGGGTACTTGTACATAACGGACCCCGCGCATGTAGGTGGAAGCGACAAATCCAGTCAGGTCTCCAATGACACCTCCGCCAAGAGCAATGACTACTGTATCCCGGCCACATGGTGGGCTCTGGCTCAACATCCAGTCCTCGATGGCGGCTTTCGTCTGTCTGGATTTGGACACTTCACCGGGGGCGACCTGGTAGATCAACAGACGCGGGGAGGGAGTAACGGTAGCAGCGACAGCATCGAAAGCTTTTTGAAACTCTGGAGTGTAGATAGAACCAATATTCGTATCTGTGATGAGAACATAGGTGGTGGAGGAGCAATTGCTGACCAGGTCTTGCGCGACATAGTTGCGCCAGAGGCCAAAGTCAGCAATGATGCTCTCCTGACCGAGAATGCTGATTTTCGTAGGTTCGGGCATTTTGAGGACTGTTGGGCATAGAAGTCAATGTGAATTCGAGAGAACAGACTGTATTTGTGCTCAATTCATGCTGTGGAAATAGAATTGCAAATGCCCCTCAGGCGCAGGTCCGACGCGGACTTCACCGATGGCGACTTTTCTCGTGGGCGAGAAGGTAAGATGCGATCGGTAAGACGAGAAATAGAGGCGCTTGAGCCGGATGAGTTGAGACGAAGGAGCAGCGAGAGGATAGAAGAGAAGGAAATAAAAATCGAGAAAAAAAAGACTTTAATCGTACGTACCTCTCGAGCCCAATGACTCCGGCAAAGCGGACAAATTCCCCTCGGCGGCGGGGCTCGGCGGAGAGAGACCGAAGAAGGCGGGATGGAGGGGATGGAAGAGACAGCGGACACAAGAGAATGGAAAAGATAAGATGGAAGAATTGGAGAGAAGAAGGAAAGGGAACTTCTACCGAGAAACTGGAAGGAATAATAAGGAACTGGAATGAGGAGAAGGGGGAAGTCTGCAGCTCCACCCCATCCAGACACGGTAGAAATGAATGACTGACTGACTGACTGACTCACAGTGGTGCACTGTGGTGTGTGCCATACACTTACCTCTATTATTACACAGAGAAAAGGAAAGAAAAAGGTGACCGCCTCCGATGTCGTCCTGCCGCTGTCCTGCCGTCGTCCCTACCGGACACTAAAACTACGTACCGGTAGTCAATCTAGTCTAGTGCAGCTCCAATAATGCCTTGGCTTTCATCCCACTACAGCATTCTCTGGCTGCACTACACTCAACTCATCCTTTGGCCCAAATGCTCATTGTCCGCACGCACTGACTGTGTGCTGTACTACTCGTACTGTACAAACCCCCGAACCCCCACAATTCAGCTGAACGCAAGCTGGTTGCCTTTCACAGCTGCCGTAAGTGGGTATGAGTTTCGAACTACGATCGTCAACCAGATGAGCTCAAGCCGATCGGGTCCTAGAGTGGAGAGAATCTTAGCCCAGAATTGCTCGGATCTGCATCATTGTTCGTTTGTCCCGGTTTCTAACCACAGAGTAAATTCATGATAAGAGGTCACCAGCTGAATGTTTGTCCCTTTCAACGCCTGTCCCAAGTGCCCCAGTTCTTTCAATCCCATCATAGTTCTTATTCCGCATAGTTGCAACCGCAACAGGAACGGTTCATGCAAATGGAGAAAACCGCAACCAAACAACAACAAAAAAAAGAAAAAAAAACCAAACAAAACCCCCACACCAAGGGTCTTACATAGCATAAATTAGATCAGGTACGATCGGCACCTGAGACACAAACCCGAGCGGATCTGACCATGGCCGTGAAACACTAATAGCGACCGTATCCACCACCAGAGCCTCGCGAAGAGTAATGGTCCCGGCCTTGATACCCTCCCCGGCCATACCCACCATTACCACCGCCGCCGCCATGTCTACCCTGGTACTGATTACCAGAGTTGTTACCATAGGACCCTTGCTGATAGTAACCCTGCTGGCTTCGTCCGTAATAATCATAGTTATTCCCGGGCGCGTTCTGGTGCTGCTGGCCCGAGTAGTGCCCGCCCCGGTGGTAAGAGCCACCACGGGGAGGAGGGGGCGGGCCTCGAGAATAGCCTCCATGTCCTGAGCCAGGAGGAGCCCAGCCGGAAGACATGCCCATCGGCGCACTAGAACTGCCAGGGGGCGCGAATTTAGGGTCAAGGTGTGCTGCAAACGGGTTCGGGCGGTCGCTATCGTTTCGGTTGCTGGCATAGTTCATACGACCGCCTCTGCCATTGCGGAAAGGTGCACCACCAAATGATCGACCCGAATGCTGAGCTCTGGATTTGACGGCCTGGATGTCCCCATTGTCAAGTGCCGGTTGCGGGAGCTTAACACCTCGAAGAAGCATAGACTTGTGAATGTTCTTTGACTTGGGAATTTCGTAATTGACACTAAAAATCGTCAGATCAGTACATTTAACGACACCAGGATTGATATACTGGTTAGAAGTGAAGATGGTACTCACGTTAGAGATCGATCCTGCTCGAGAGACGGCATGCCATATTCCTCAAGGGACGACACCAGCGAGCTGTGTGGGATATATGTCTCGTTGCGCTCAACCTCGCCGGCCAGTCCTTCACTTGCCCGCATGTTGAGTTTGTACTTGGAGGCGCCCTGCTTCTTCGAATAGAAGTTGGCAACGAGGTCTTGGTATACAGGATGACTGTCAGCTATCATCAGTACTTCCTGACCAGGGGTGTTTCTAGCTTTCTCATCATCCGACAACAAAGGATATTTTTTGGCCATGGCATCCAGCAACCGCTTTTCATCGATAAACGGCAGCAAGACAACACCCTGCCAAGCGAATTTCTTGCCGTTCAAGTCAAGAGGGAAGTCTTCCGGGTAGAAGTCGATGATTTCACTCTCGGGATCGCTCATCAGCGGGTGGAAGACCTCAGGAATGGCATGATTAGATGAAGCTGGCAGCACACCCATCAGTTGCTCGAAAGGTTTGAAGGGCGTTCCCTTCTCAAACGACAACTCCATTTCACCAATGTCCACGAAATCGGCCGCAAAGGGTGCGTAGTGATATGGGTAATACCACGTCCATGAAGGACATCCTTGGAAATAATACAGAAGGACCCAGGCCAAGCCTTCAGCATACGCCCGCGCAACCTTGTGACGGAACTCCTTGTCTTGCGGATCGACCCCGAACTTTTGCTCATAGTATCGATCAGCATATCCCTCCTCCCAGAGACGAACATTGTCCGGGGGCATCTCATCGTCCTTGGGTGTGTTCGGGGAGCCCTTGCTTGGAGTCGCCGCAGCATCTGCTTCGGCCTTTCTCTTACCAAGTACCGAAGGTGAGGTTTGATCCTGATCCATCTTGTCGTCTGCTGCTTCAGAATCCCCCGGTGTAGACTCCTCGGTCTCGTTCGAAGCCGATCCCTCCTGCGAGCCTTGCATCGTCTTGCTCTTGAGTATAGCGGCGGCGCTCTTGTTGGCCATATTAGCCTTATACACTGCTCCACGGTTGACCACCATGCTGTGAGTCAATTCCCTCGCCTCCCGCGTCAGTTCTCCGCGAGCAGGTGTGATCAGCTCCACTCCACTTGGAGGTGCTGCGTCTGCGCTACCGCGGGCTCGGTTCGGAGTGGGTGATTCGTGAGTGTCATAGCTAGGGGAGCCTCTTCGCTGTCTTTTCGCCTGCTCTTCGCGACGCGCCTGGTCTTCCTGCTTGCGCCTCTTCTCGTTTGCAAGCTTCCTCTCTTCAGCTTGTCTACGACGGCGGAAAATAGCATCTTCCTGCTTCGCCAGTCCTTGAAGAATAAGCTGAGCTCTTTTCAGGTCGACATGCCCATCCTGGGTCAAATATCCGCCCATGACGGGGATATTGTCGCGCCAGATTGCGATTAGCGTGTCGATGCCATTTTCGCGAATGTCTAATGATGGTAAGTGAGGAAGGAAGTCATTTCCTACGAAGAAACACATGAAGACCCAATCATCCAAGGCACGCTCCAAGTCGAAGGGAAAAGGCTGCTGCGGAACATACAGCTCGGCAGCAAGATACTCTCGTAGAATACCAACATTGAGCCAAATGAATGGTTTGAGGGAGGATCCTTTCTGCTTCTCATCAAACTCTCCACTCTTCTCCTTTGCCTGCCCTCTGCATTCGTCCGCTTTATGGCCGGGCTGACCGCACAGGCGACATGTCCGTGGCTTGGACTCCTGAAAAAACACATCCTCGCGCAGAACTCGGAAATAAGGCTCATGAGTAGCAAGACCCAGCATAATCAAGTCTGCATCCAGACCGTAAATGACGTGGCGAGTGTTAGGATCATGCTCGGGATCCGCCCGCTGAGACCGGACGAACTCCATGATCTTGTGTTCTCCTTCACCTGGCACAGTCGCATCGGAGATAATGATTTTGAGCTATTATGATTAGCGGATCCGCACTCAAGCGAATAAAGAAACCTGACTCATACCTTCTCCCAAGCCGGGTCGGTGTTGAGCTTGTAAGCAATCCAGTAGCGCAAAGCGGCAGCAAGAATATCCATGAAAGGAGTTCCGGGTGTGATGACATTGCTGTCCCAAGTCTTCTGGATGACTTGTTCCGAAAGATCCTCGTCCTGCTTGTTACCGTTCTGCTTCGCAAGCATCTTCCGGAACTCCTCCTTCTTCTCATCCGCCTCTCTGGCTTCTTGAGCCGAACGGAAACGACGTGCTCGTTGCTGGTTCATTTTCGCTCGGGGCGCGACTCCATCTGAATTGCGATAAGTGTTAACACGAGGCCGACTTTCGCTGTAATATCAAGGTGATCGCGTTCCACTTACCGACAGCGATCATGAGAAGTTTTCTGGGCCGGACCATGTTGACCACCCTATCGGTATACTTGAAGATCTCGACCATCATCTCCTGTTCATTCGCCGGAGGAGGCTTTCCTTCGGGATGAGTACAGGGATGGACGATACCGTTCATGTCCAGATACAGGTTGTCCATTTCATCGCCATTTGGATTGGGGCGCGTGGTATCAACCGGGACCTCTTCGCCGTTGACTTCATAGGGAGTTTCCTCGATGACAGGAGAGATGATCTTTGGGTACTTGTTGGATAACCATCGGAAAAGCGCTGGGACACCCATGGCGGCTGTTGTATATCAAACAAAAAGGTAGAAAAGTTCACAAACGAGATATGTAGTTTTAAATTGTTTCGCGGATGCGCTGCATCGGCTGTCTCGAGGCCTCAGATCGGCAAAAGTAACTGGGGATTCGTGTTGGGGACAAGGTCCGCGGTCGCGCGAGATTATGTTTCAGCGACAATTCCCACTTCACCCAGCCTGAGCCAGCAAGACAAAGAAATGGGGCCGGTGAAAGGAGTGCGAAAGACGACGACGGCAAAGGTCTTTGAAAGTCTCTGCGACAGTCAGCCGTTGACTTTTGAAAGAACCGGGGAGCCGGCGCTTCTTTTGTCGCGGTTCCGGATGCTTAGCGCGAGCCCTTGGCTTCGGGTCATTCCTATCATCCTATGCAGCGTCGCCGCCGCCGCCGCCGCCTCCGCCTCTGGGTTAGGCTAGTTTAAACTTAGCTGTCGGGACTAGTCCAGCTGCAGCTCCATAACTAACGGAGAGAACAACTCAGCCGATCGAGGACTCCAACGCTATCAATCTCTTTTACACTCAGACCCTCAAGACCACTCAATGCTTCTACACTTCTACGCCCACGGCCGGCGGTGACCATGAAATTACGAGTTATCGATTGCGATGTTCCGAATCCTCGAATCGCAGGCTCCGGCCAAACAAACGGCTACGGACACCATTAATACTCTCAGTAGTCGACTCCAGAGTGCCACTTTGTTGGAAGATCGAAGAGCAGCCATTCAAGGACTCAGAAGCTTTTCAAAAACTTACCCAGCCTCTGTTGCTTCGGGCGCACTGCGACCGTTGATCAGTTGTTTGAGAAATGACCGCGAGGATGTGGACACAATTAAGGTGGTCCTGGAGACCTTGTTGATGCTGTTCACTCCCGACGAGAATAGTGTTGGTCTTCTTCTCTCTGACAGCCCTGATTAACTAAAGGCTCTAACATAGTCTTGATCCAGCCCGAAGCGTCCGACGAAATCGCTCTCTGGTTGTCAGATGAATTCACCCAGGTTCGGTGTTCGCTACGTGTTCCGTAAGGCATTGCTGACTGGGCGGAAGCGACAAGACAATATCACCGCGCTCCTCGATCTGCTAGATACACGCGACTTCTACTCTCGCCTCTATTCCTTGCAATTGATGTTTCAAATTTCTAGTGCGCGGCCGGAAAGGACACAGGAGTGTATTCTGACTGCGCCTCTGGGTATCCCGAGACTCGTCAGCGCATTGGGAGATTCTCGTGAACCGGTGCGCAATGGTACGCTCCCTGCAAAATCGAGAAATTTTCATGTATTCCCGTGCTAATGCATAGTTGCTATCCTTAGAGGCGTTGCTTCTTCTCATCGCGCTCACGCCAGCATCGGAGGA
The DNA here is from genome assembly GCF_003184765.1 of Aspergillus aculeatinus CBS 121060. Lineage (NCBI taxonomy): Eukaryota > Fungi > Ascomycota > Eurotiomycetes > Eurotiales > Aspergillaceae > Aspergillus > Aspergillus aculeatinus. Next base: position 51,576 of record NW_020291530.1, on the reverse strand, counting down.
ATTCCAGAAACTTGTTGCCTTCGAGAATGCCTTCGATCTTATATTCTCCCTTATAGACGCTGAAGGCGCATTGACTCATGGGTCGGAAGTCGTTGAAGATTGCCTCTCTTTACTGGCCAATCTTCTACGGCTCAACATCTCGAACCAGTCATACTTCCGTGAAACGGGTTGTGTCAAGCGACTAGCGAAGCTTCTTGCCGACGCAAATCAAGACCAGGAGCCCGAGGACCAGACACTGCAATGGACCTTCGCTTACCGTGATAAGAACATCTGGGGACTGTTGGTCATTATCCAGCTTTTCCTTGTAAAGGGAGGAGTCAACACTCCTGCAAACCAGATGGCTTTCTGGAATCATGGCGTTATGGAGCAAGTGTTAAGCACAGCTTTCGGTCAAAGATTCAATGTCAACGTGACGGCTAAGGTTGGATCTCTTCAATTTCCATTGCCTTCAGCACGATGCTTACTTTCCTAGGCGCTTGCAACATGCGCAGACCTTATCCGTGCAAACAAACCACTACAGGAAAGATTCGGTGATGTGGAGGTAGTCTGGGGCCCACAACCGGCCAATAATGTTGCTGGTAATGGCACCACGGAGGTCAAGCAGACTCAGCCGATCAATGTGATCGAAGCATTGCTCAAGCTGACACTAGAGCCTGCACCTATTTCGCTCCTAGACGCACGTCTAGCTGCCTGTGAGTGTGTAAAGGCATTCTTTGCGAACCATTCTGGAATCCGCGTCCATGTATTGGGACGGGCGATTCAAGGCCATGTCAGCGGCGAAGACCAGATCCCGAACATCCTATCCGTTCTACTCACCCCACCAGAGTCTCGTGGCAACGCTGATCCTTATCAAACCTGGATGGCGGCTGTACTCATGTATCAGTTGCTTTGGGAGAACGCCGAAGCAAAGGAAATCGCTATGGGAGTGACCGAGGGTGATGCTGAACAAGGCGAAGAAGTGATCACCTGTATTCAGACTATAGTGGGCAACCTGATCACCGGTTTGCAGCGCGCCGACGATGAGCGTATCACCCTTGGGTATTTGATGTTGCTTTGTGGTTGGCTATATGAGGAGCCAGATGCCGTGAATGATTTTCTGGGCGAGGGCAGCAGCATTCAGAGTTTACTCCAGGAGGTCAAACATCGTGGGGTCTCCAATGTGCTTGTGCCTGGCCTCTGCACTATCCTACTGGGAATTATATATGAATTCTCCTCCAAAGACTCGCCTATACCTCGCAAGACATTGCACAAGTTGATTCTCGATCAATTGGGGAGAGAACAATACATTGACCGGATCACCCGGTTTAGAGAAGCTCCCTTGGTACGTGACTTCGAGGTCCTACCACAAACAGTTGGAGCACAATCCGATGGCGGGCTGCCGGAGATTTATTTTGATCGGGCCTTCATCGAATTCTTGAAGGACAATTTCAGTCGTTTGACTCGTGCAATCGACCGAGAGCCCGAACTGGAGATATCCATCATCACCAACGGAGTCGAAAGAGGTGTATCACGTGAGCTAGTTGATACTCTTCGAGCGGAAATTGAAGAGAAAGGCAATGTAGTACAGAAGCTGGAAGAGGATCTGCTTGCTTTGCAGTCAAAGTTTGAGCAAGAGCAAGCAGAACACCGAAAGACTCGAGATTCTACTGCTGTAGAGTCCACCAAGTTACAGCAAGTTACCGAATCGCTCAAAAGAAGCCACGAAAAGGATATCGCGGCGTTGAAGGAGCAGCAGAAGCGCGACCAAAACGAGCTCTCAAGGAAGCATGAGGAGCAGATTCGAGCTTGTGAAAAACGCCTTAAGGAAACTGCAGCTGATTACGAAAGGCAGCTCTATCACGCCAAGAAGCATTATGACGGCGAGGCAGCTGATCTACGGAAGCATATCCGGTCTCTGGAAACCGACCTTGCTCGAGTTCGAGATCAGCACGTAGGCGAAATTGCCAAATTGAAGGCAACGATTCAGAAATTGAGTTCCGAGGCCGAAAAGATCAAGGGACAGCATGTGGCTGAGGTTCTGGACCTCAACAGCACAATCCAATCTCTGCAAGCGGGACTCGAGTCCAGCAAAGAACAACACACGGCTGAAGTGTCTGAGTTACAAAAGACAGCCAGCAAACTTCAGTCCGAGCTCGAGTCGAATAAGCAAAAGCATGCATCGGAGTTGTCTGACCTGAACAAGACAATTGAAGACCTGCGGTCTCAGCTAGAAGCTAGCAAAGACAAGCACGCAGAATTGTCAGCGCAGAGCGAGACGATTAGTACTCTCCAGTCCGAAATCGACGCACAGAAAGGAAAACACGCCGAGGAGCTATCTTCTTTGAAAAAGACGATCAATGACCTTCAATCCGCAATGCAAACCAGCGAAGAGAAGCATGCGGCAGAGTTGTCCGCTCAGAACTCGACTTCAACTACGCTCCAATCTGAACTTGATGCGCAGAAGGCCAAGCATGCCGAGATCTTGTCTGACTTGAACAAAACGATTGATGATCTACGATCCAAGCACGATGCGGATAAAGAGAAACATACAAAATCACTGTCTGAGCTGCAAAAAACGATTGACGATCTTCAATCCAAGCTCGATGCGGATAAAGAGAAGCATGCAAGCTCAGTGTCCGAGCTGCAGAAAACAATTGAGGACCTCCAGTCGGGCAGCGGTGCGAACACTGAGAAGCACGCGCATGAAGTGTCCGGCCTCAATGACACAATTCAGACTCTGAAGTCGGATATTGACAAGATCAAGCAGCAACACAAGGCCGAAATTGCCGAGCATGAGACCACCAAGCAAGGGTTACAGTCTGAGTTGAAGTCGACCATAGAAAAATCTACGCAAGATCTGCAATCCGTGCGCCATGACAGCTCAAACAAACACGCTGCGCTAGAAAAGAGGATTGAGAAGGCGGAGAGCGAGGTCGAGCAGGCTAAAGCAGAAGCTCAGAAGACGGCAGCAGCCCTGGAAGCTGTACGAAAAGAGCTTGAGAAGGCCCGATCTGAGGCCAGCGAGAAGGAAGAAGCACGCCAGGCGGCACAGTCCGAACTAGAAGATCTTCTCATTGTCTTTGGGGATCTCGAAGCGAAGAGAAACCAGGACAAGGTGAGTCACCCCTTTACCCTTTTACCCAAACTCTGACGTGCATGTAAGTGACTCATTGATTTCTCCAGCAACGCCTGAAGGATCTCGGACAAGAAGTATCTGAAGCGGAAGATGAGGATGAAGATGAAGAAGAGGAAGAAGAAGAGGATGATGAAGAGGATGAGTAGGTTGCAGCGTCGAGAAAGCTGGACTATGCATCAGCCCTCACTGTCGTTGGATGATAGACAAAATAAGATCCCGTAGATATCCATGATCAATTATGGTCCAGCTGGTTCAGGGTCCATGTGTGGGAGAGCTAGACGTATGTGGATAATAATAAGTATTGTGGCTACCTACTAGGAACCTTGAGTCGTGGCGCGCCTCATTCCGGCGGCAGGCGGGGCACGCACTAGGTTGGTTCCTTTGTGCAGCTTGGCTAAAATTCCAACCGCGGGGTGACTCACGACTTTATCGTGCGCACGACTCTATTTCTACCCCGCGGCCATCCACTCTCTGCGCAGATCGTATCGATTGCAGCCTCCCCCCCCCTCCCTTTTTCGACGACCGCACTCACCTGCTCGTCATGTCCATTGATTTTCCTCGTGAAGAGGAGGCCATCCTCAAGAGGTGGAGGGAGATCAACGCTTTCCGGAGACAGGTCGAGCTCTCCGAGGGCCGCGAGCCTTACACCTTCTACGATGGCCCTCCATTTGCGACTGGTCTTCCTCACTACGGTCACTTGCTCGCCTCGACCATCAAGGATATCATCCCCCGTTATTGGTCTATGAAGGGTCACTATGTCGAGCGTCGGTTTGGCTGGGATACCCACGGTGTTCCCATCGAGTATGAGATTGACAAGAAGCTGGGAATGTCGGGTCTGGAGGCCGTTCAAAAGATTGGAATCGAGAAATACAACGAGGAGTGCCGAGCCATTGTCATGAGATTCGCCTCGGAATGGCGGGAGACTATCGAGCGACTAGGTCGCTGGATTGACTTCGACAATGACTACAAGGTAGGTCTCTGCGCTATATTGGTTTCATGTCTTCGTGTCGCCTGAACACCCCTTCATTCCAAAGTATCATTCAGCTTCAAGAGTGTTTTCTAATCAAGTATCATAGACCATGAATGCTAGCTTCATGGAGTCTATCTGGTGGGTGTTCAAGCAGCTGTTCGACAAGGGTCTTGTCTACCGCGGCTACCGTGTTATGCCTTACTCGACTGCCCTCAACACCCCCCTCAGTAACTTTGAGGCCCAACAGAACTACAAGGATGTTCAGGATCCCGCCGTTGTGGTCACATTCCCCCTCGTGAACGACCCTGAGACTGCCCTCCTTGCCTGGACGACCACGCCGTGGACTCTTCCTTCCAACATCGCTCTCGCAGTCAACCCCAACTTCGAATACATCAAGATCCTTGACGAAGCCTCCGGAAAGCACTACGTCCTCCTCGAATCCCTGCTCCGTACACTGTACAAGGACCCTAAGAAGGCCAAATTCAAGATTGTCGACCGTTTCAAGGGTGAACACATGAAGGACTGGAAGTACCAGCCTCTCTTCGACTACTTCTACGAAGAATTCAAGGAATTCGGCTTCCGTGTCTTGACCGCCGAGTATGTCACTGCCGAGGATGGTACTGGTATCGTTCACCAAGCTCCCGCTTTTGGTGAGGACGATTACAAGGTTTCCGTGGAACATGGTGTCATCAGTGAAGATCGCAGCCCTCCCAACCCTGTCGATGAAACTGGTTGCTACACCGCCGAGGTTAAGGATTTCGAAGGGCAGCATGTCAAGGCCGCTGATAGGGCTATCATCAAGCACCTGAAAGCAGCCGGTCGCTTGATCGTTGACAGCCAGATCACTCACAGTTACCCCTTCTGCTGGCGCTCCGATACTCCCTTGATCTACAGAGCCGTGCCTGCATGGTTTGTCAAGATCGGCCCTATCATCCCACAGATGCTTCAGGGTATCGAGGAATCCCACTGGGTGCCTAGTTTCGTGAAGGAACGCCGATTCTCTAGCTGGATTCAGAATGCCCGTGACTGGAACATCTCCCGCAATCGCTTCTGGGGTACTCCCCTTCCGCTGTGGGTCAGCGAGGACTTCAAGGAAGTCGTTGCGGTTGGTAGCGTCGAAGAGTTGAAGCAGCTTAGCGGCTACGAGGGAGAGCTCACCGATCTTCACCGTGATAAGGTTGACCACATCACTATTCCAAGCAAGCAGGGCAAGGGTGTCCTTCGCCGTGTGAGCGAAGTGTTTGACTGCTGGTTCGAGTCAGGTAGCATGCCCTACGCTTCTCAACACTACCCCTTCGAGAACAAGGACCAATTCGAGAAGAGCTTCCCTGGTGATTTCATTGCGGAAGGTCTGGACCAAACCCGTGGTTGGTTCTACACTCTCACGGTGTTGGGAACTCACCTCTTCGGTAAGCTTCCCTTCAAGAACTGTGTCGTCAATGGTATTGTTCTTGCGGAAGATGGAAAGAAGATGTCGAAGCGTCTGAAGAACTACCCTGATCCGGCCCTGGTCATGGACAAATATGGTTCGGACGCCCTGAGATTGTATTTGATCAACTCTCCCGTCGTGCGAGCAGAGCCCCTTCGGTTCAAGGAATCCGGTGTCAAGGAGATTGTCGCCAAGGTTCTTCTTCCCTTGTGGAACAGTTATAAGTTCTTCGAGGGACAAGCTGCTCTCTTCAAGAAGACCCAGGGCTTCGACTACGTATTCGACCCCAAGGCGGAAGCTACCAACACCAATGTCATGGATCGCTGGATCCTGGCCAGCTGTCAGAGTCTTCTCAAGTTCGTGAACGAAGAGATGGCAGGATACCGTTTGTACACTGTGGTCCCTCGTCTGCTTGGCTTGATTGATAACACCACCAACTGGTACATCCGCTTCAACCGTAGACGTTTGAAGGGTGAGAACGGTGTTGACGACACCCAGCACGCCCTGAACACCCTGTTCGAGGTCTTGTACACTCTGGTCAGGGGGTTGGCTCCTTTCACCCCTTTCCTCACCGACACTATCTACTTGAAGCTCCTGCCCCACATTCCCGAGGCGCTCCGGGCTGAGGATAGCCGTAGTGTCCACTTCCTCCCCTTCCCTGAGGTGCGCGAGGAGCTTTTCGACGAGGTCGTTGAGAGAAGAGTCGGCCGGATGCAGAAGGTCATCGAAATGGCCCGTACCTCCCGTGAACGACGCAACATCGGTCTGAAGACTCCTTTGAAAACGCTTGTCGTCATCCACCAGGACGAGCAGTACCTTGAAGATGTCAGGTCTCTGCAGAGCTACATTCTGGAAGAACTGAACGTTCTTGAGCTTGTTCTTTCTTCTGATGAGGCCAAATACAATGTTCAGTACAGTGTTTCGGCTGACTGGCCCACCCTCGGCAAGAAGTTGAAGAAGGACGTCCAGAAGGTCAAGAAGGCATTGCCCTCGCTGACCAGTGAAGACGTCAAGAAGTTCGTCGCTGAAAAGAAGATGCTCGTGGATGGCATTGAGCTTATCGAGGGCGATCTTGTTGTGAAGAAGGGTCTAAAGGAGGATTCCTCGTCGGTTAACATGGAATCGAATACCGATAATGAGCTCGTGACCATCCTTGATGCGAACTTGTACCCCGACCTGGCTGAGCAAGGATTGGGCCGTGAGATTATCAACCGCCTGCAGCGTCTCCGCAAGAAGGCCGGACTGGTGCCCACCGACGACGTGAAGATGGAGTACGTGGTTCTGTCCGACCCTGAAGATATTGGTATCAACAAGGCGTTTGAGACGCAGGCCAAGGCTATCGAAAAGGTTGTGCGCAGACCGCTTGAGCGCCACGAGCTTGTTGACGGCAAGCTGCCAAGTGGCGATGAGCCTCAGATGATCATTCAGGAAGAACAAGAAGTCCAGAAGGCCACCTTCTTGTTGCGGTTGCTGAAGCTGTAGAAACTTTTGGCCAAATTAAGATGTGCAACGACAACAGTTAGATTCATACAATTCCCAGTGGTTGTTTTTTCCCCCGTTATGAGATAAAATGAGTTCTTCGCTATCCCAATTTGTTACACGAAAATTTTTGTCTTTTATCATTTAGACATAATGCATGCTCGGCCAGTCCAATACGCCTAGTAAACCCTCTGTTCTGCCGCCCAATACAGCTCAGTTAAATTAAACCTTCTTTGAGGCCGCCTGTAGCACACAAATCAGTCATCTATTCATCCGAGAATGTCGGTATTTCACTCTACCAGAAAACAGTCTTTGAGCTTCATAAATTCTTTGGCACACATGTCTTTGTGTACCGCATTGTAGTCAGCAACAACACATTTGCCATATGCAGCCGCCTAGGATCCAGTCACCAGTCAGTTGGGTGTACATGATGCCTGACGGGACAGTCGTGTGAGACAAGCAGGAGGGACGTGAGGGATACCTCTGCGGAGCATTTGGCCGTGGCCTTGGCAAACTTTTCGATAGGTCTTGTCCTTGTTGAAGGCATTTGCTTATTATTCTCTTACAGCCTGGCACTTGACAGAGGGCCTCAGTCAGTAAGTGATTGGCAGCATTATCGACGATGGCGACGACGCAGACAAAGGGACCCATATTACGTAACCTATCACATGACCACAATGCATTCCATCGCCCGGCGCGACACGAGGCCAAAACAATTAAGTGGTTCCCTCCGCCGAAGTCAATGCTCGTTCACTGGCCATAGTAGCCATTGGGTCTGCAGGTCCATCGGGATCGCGTTCGATTATCATACCTCTCAGACTTGAGCACTCTGGGACTCCACCGTCACTTCCCAACCAAGGGCCTCGCAATGGTTGATATCCTTTCCCGCCTCCATGACCCATATGCGACAAAACGCGCCCTAGGCCGCGAAGTTTTCGATGCCTCCCGTTCCTCTCCAGCGAAGACCTTTGTCCTATGAAGACCCGTTGCTCTCAGACGACGGTATGTGACTTGACTATTGCAATTTCGCTCCAACCCTTAAGGGATGCTAACATGGGCTCGTGTGTTGCACACCAGATGTCGGCCTCCTCTACCAAGTCATCACTCGCGCCGAGCGCGATCCAGAAGTCGAGCGCCTCCCATACAGAGTACTCTTCAATGCTTACGATCAGGTCATTGCAGAACATGGCGTGGACGCGGATCCGGGCTACGCCTGCATGCGGTTCTTGCTTAAGATGGGGAGCAAGGACATCGCGGGGGAGTCGCTCTTCGAGAAATTCGAAAGCTTGCTAGAACGGATGGGAATCGTGATTGAAATCGGGGACGATGATGGGCAGGAGGACACATACGTTGACACTGTGCCCTCAGTTGAAAGCCGGGTTAGGAAAAGGAGACACGACGCTACCGGGGAATCTACTGAACCGACCTACTCCGAAATGCAAACGCCTCTGCGGAGACGCGCCTCGTTCAATTCCATGTACGACGTCGGTGACGATCCTACTCAACGGAGCTTCGTTAACCGACCGAGCTCACGGTCCTCGATGTCGCGACTCCAAATCGGCAAACCCGAGTATCCCTTTCCGGATTCCACCCCACACGCAAAGCGCGCGATCACCTCAAAGGGGGGCACCGACTCTCCAGACAGAACACAACTGATCGCCCAATTCCTTGATGTGGGTCGTCGGCTCATGAATCGGTTTGATCTCCTGGCTGCAGCGCAATCAGAGTCGGCACCGGAGGAGAAGCCCATGCCAAATGGCTTGTATGCTCGTGCTGCTGTTGACAGAGACCGCTCCGAGAGAATCGCCGAGGCATCGCGTTCGCAACCATCAAAGTCTTCGAACAGCTCCGATGATGGGGAGGATCAGTATTCTTCTTCTCAAGATGAGGCTAGCGGCTCCTTTGGGCGACCCGAAGCCCCTCCAGAACTCCTGTATCGGCCATCACTTTCAGACCTGCTGCGTGACGCCTCGACTTTCAATATGTATCGCCAACGAGCGATTCACCGCCGAATACTGACCCAGTGGCTAAAGAAGGCTGTGGAAAGAAGACAGACCCATCAGCATATGGAGGTTGTCGCTTCCAATCGAGACAGAGGCACATTGTTGCGCCAAGCTTTTGAGACATGGCACGGGAAATTCCTCGAAAAGCGTCGGGCGGAACGAACAGAAAGGTTCTTCAATCATCTTGAGGAGCGCGCTGGACGGGCTCGGGATCTCTACTTGTTGACGAAAGCGTTCTCTCATTGGGCGCAATTTACCTCGGAGGAGGTTGCGAGAACCTCCGCCGCTCGCCGACATATTCTCGGTGTCAAATACTTCAACGCTTGGCGAGAAATCACTGCAGTGAACGAATTGAAAGCTCAACGCTTTGCCTTGCGGCGACCCTTCAATGCCTGGAGGAAAAGGACGAGACAGCTCAAGCAGGCGGAGGCGGCAGCGACGGCTATGCATGACGAGAAGCTGACCAATGCTGCTTACTGGCAATTGTTCTGGCACTTCTGCGAGCAGCGTGCCCCTCAGTGGTATGACCATTGTCTAAAGAGACGGTCTTTACTGTATTGGCTGCGCAAATTTCGAACAAACAGGGAGCAAATTCATGATATTGAAGTCAGAAGTCGGCACAATCTCCTCACATCTGCTTGGCAAAGCTGGCGTCACAGGACTGAAGACGTAAATGTTATTGAAGAGGAAGCGTCTCTGATACAAAGACGTCAGCTTCTAGGCGAGACTTTCAGAGAATGGAAGGCTCAGACTCATCTAGCGCCGGTCGCTGCCCATGTCTCACACATGGTGGACAACCGAATTCTCCGATCAACGTATCAACAATGGATTCACAGGGCTCAGATGTTACAGCAGGCGAGAGAAATGGATCGACACCGCATTGTCCGTAATGCCTGGACAGCGTGGAATGATCTGCTTCGTTGCCAGGCTCTTCACGCCCGCATTGATGAACGCCTGAAGCTAGAAGCTATGTACAAGTGGATTCTGGCCGAACGATTTCGATTGATGCAGCGGATCCGGGAACAACGAATCAAGCATGAAACCTTCTCCAAGTTTGTGACAAATGTGCGCGGGACGTACTCAGTACTTCTTGATCGTGCAGAAGCCTATGAACGACGGCAAACCAAAGACTTACTTCGTTCTAAGCTCCTGTGTTGGCGGAATCAACTTGCCGTACAACATGAACGAGACAACATTGCGTTTGAGTTCTATGCACCACGTCTCGCTCAGGAATCGCTTGTGGCCTGGCGCTCAAAGCTTCAGCATGTGACGAAGATCGAGGAATGGGCACAAAAAGCTAGGTTCTACTTCCTAGCCACTAAGTATACCAAACAGTGGCGTGCCGCTGCGACAGAATCAGCCAAACGGCGTCGCCAGGAAGCCTACATCAAGACTCGGAGGAAGCATAAAATCAAGCTTGCGACCGATGCTCTTCTGCACTGGTTATCGAAAGCTCGTACAGTGGCTGACCTAGAGCATCAAGCCATACAATTCTCGCGACAGAAAGTATTGGTTACCGCAGCTGAGCTTCTGGGCCGATGGCAAGATAGGACAATCACTCGGATACAAGAGTGTGGTTATGCTGACAATCATTATGCGCGTCAGAACGTGCAAGAACAATTGACTCGCTGGGCTGACAATCTGGCTGAGGTTCGTCGCCAGGAGGAACAAGCCAACGCTATACACCATCTCCATGCTTTATCACAGGCCAGCTCACAGCTTCGCAAGCTGAGCTTCCGCATCTTCCAAGTCAGGCGCTTCTCTGAAATGGCCGACGCGATGAAGGAGCGCAACCTCAGAAAACATACACGTGGCATGTTCCGCAACTGGCTTGACCAAGCAAGAGCGAAACTCGAAGCGCGAGATACTGCGGGGCCATTGCTTAGTCCGCGGAGGGACCTTGATGCTCCCCTCGGACTCGATACGAACCGACGCCTCTTCGATCCTTACTATCAGGTCGAGACTCCTTTCAAGACCTATGTTACAGAACCCCAGGCTACTTCAACAACACCTCTAGCGACCCCTAACTTTCTCACATCGCCGACCAAGCGGGCGGCGCCGCCAGTGGCCCAGGGTTCTACCACACCGGCTACACCTTTGTATACGCCCTTTGCTAGCCGACTACTACGCGCGGGCGCCTTACCTCGAACATTATCTAGTCGACGTCGTGCTGGACGAGGTAGTGCGCTTGGCACAAGTGTTCGGTTCGTGGATGAAGAGCCCGAGTCGCCAACGGACGGGCGGCGGTCGTCTGGTCGACGAACATGAGCACCCTACTTGTTATCATCTTCAAGTTGTGATGATGGCTTTCTTTGTTGGCTTGCTTGAATTTCTTGATTAAGATCATGATACCCGTTTGCGTTGTTATGATAGCGTGTAGACTCTGGTTTTTCACTTCCTGTTATATACTTTGGGCCTATATATCGGTCATGAATGACGTACCACATGCATAGATCTTGGATTCGATGTACTGTGCAATGACTTCATTTGAGATATTAAACACCACATATACATGCCCTCTTCCAAAATTGCTAGGCTTACCTGCTTTGTTCGTTGTAAATTCATTGTTTGTTCACTATGGGACAGTACAGCAGAAGGGACAATGAAGCGGATTGCAAGTGATCGGCCGATGGTCACACGGCGGAAGGCGGGAGGAGCAGCGGAGAGCAACAGCTTAGCTTGTTCAATCGGGGATGACCTCCCCTCCTCCAGTGAACTTCCACCCCCTCTGTTTCCCTGTCACCACATCACCCTTTCTTGCTGACTTGTCTCTTACTACCTATCCTCTTGATAGACGCTTTGTGACTCTGCACCTGGCAATGGTGTAACCTCATCTTGTGCGCAACAAGCGTCCAACCCCCAACAACCACCGCCTCTATGCGAGCGGTACTGCCGGGGAGGCCCCCGACGAAGCTGCAGTCGTTCAGCACTGCGCTGTGGGATGGGCTTCGCGTTATTGTAAGGCTCCCTACTGAACCTCCATGCGACATCCCTCGTTGTTACTTCTCTGCGGTTTCGCTGACCTATTGCCCCCGCGCGTCGTCTCGTATTAGGTGTACATTTCCGGCCAAGCACTGGTTATCCTCGGCGGTCCACACAAGCTCCTACAAACCATCTACGTCGACGATACCGATGTCTTAGAGGCAGTGACGATTGATGAAGTCTCCGGCAAGATTGCCGCGTGTGGTGGACCTGATGTCTTTATTTACCAACCATATGGAATCCAGAACGAAACGCTCAAGGTCGGTTCCTGCTGAGATGACACAGAGTGGAAATTGGTACAGTCGGACAAGAACAAGACCGAGGACAGTGATACTGAAAATGCTTCTCTTTGTATAGTGGTCCCTAGTGCAAACGTTCCGCAGCGATAATGACGACGAGACGATCCGTACCCTTTCGTGGGGCTCGCCCGATGAATTGCTTCTAGGAAATTCCCACCTTACCCTCTGGTATTTGAACGATCAGCCGCGACCGGTGTGGAAGCAAGCACTGGCAAGCACGGTCAAGTTCGCCCAGTTCTCCCCCGACGCGACGCTTTTGGTGACCGCCGGACATTATGATCGCATGGTGAAGGTCTGGCGAAGGCTGAACTTCGGGAATAACATTCGGTTTGAAGTGTCTTATCTTCCACATCCGACGGTCGTCACTGGGATTCATTGGCGCAGACCCTACCATAGGGAGCAGTCGATGGGCAATGTCTTCTACACGCTGTGCGCGGACAATAAAATCAGGGTTTGGGCGACGATAGACAATCATGCTTCGACTGCCTTGCAACTTTGGACGCAGATCGACATGGGCGCATCGGTTCAGCCGAGACATGCAACAAAGGATACGGATACCTCTCGTCGGTACGGCTTCATAGTTGACAGCCGGGATTTCTGCGTTGCGACCGAGAAGGCCGTCCTGCGTGGCACAGGCAACACGGATAATCACGCCTTGGAGCATATAATTGAAGTGGCAAACAAGAGCCCGGAAATCTGCGTTGTAATAGACGGCGAGGGACACATGTCGGCCTGGGCGTTGCAAGATGTTGGGTCGAAGGCCAAGGCGGAATTGAACGTGTTCAACATTCTCCATGTCGAGGGCTTGAATTTTGCGTTCATGCCTGGGTTGACGATTGAAGAGGACTATGCGCAGCTGTGCGCTTTCCAGGGGACAGAACCGGGCGACTCAATCGCCGTCCTAGTTCACCACTTCGACGGTCGGATTGAGTGGTTCGACTCGCCGGTCGACGTACTATTCGACCCAGCACCCCGCAAGAACCGAGTTGTCATGAGAGCATCATGGACAGGACACAATGGGCCAATCAAGAAGATTGTTCGTAATGCCATTGGAGATACGCTCGCCTCTCGTACGGATGATAGCAAAGCATTGATTTGGAGGCAGAAACAGAGAGATAGTGGATCAGCGCTGCTCCGGCAGTGTGCACTGCTAGCAGAAGAGCATATTCATCGCAGCTGTGTTGTCGGCGACGGGGACTTCCTTGTGAATCTTCATCATGATGGGATTTCCGTCTGGGATATTCGTTCATTCCATGCGACAAAGCTTGCAGCAGCAAAATTCAAGCTCTCCAGCAAACCACTCTGTGTCTTACCGATTCCTGCTGCGGAATCGAATGGTGTCGTGTATATAGCAACCATTGCGAGTGGCATGGATGGAATAGCTTGGGAGATACAGCTGCCCAACACGAACCTGGGAAAGCCCGAGTGCAGTCTACGCAAGTTCTGCACATTTCACCTTGGCATCCAAGAGGACATCGCCTACATTTTACCTGTTGATCCAGCTGGGCGCAAAGCTGAAATGACTGGCTTTTTCGATCTCTTCTCGCCGGATATTGCACTGTCATACACCAAGACTGGCACCGTCAGAACGTGGACGGCCAAGGTTGATAGGGACAACAATCGCGTCGATTGGCTCCTGACATCTACAGTCGAAACAGGCATCACGAACTTGTCACTGGCTAGTGGTAGCTCCATTCGGAAAGCTGCCCTGGTCGACGAAGATCGTACACATCTGACGATATGGGATACGAACGATGCACAGCTAGAATTCGAGGAGCACTTTTCGCAGCAAGACTCGATTCGTGACCTTGATTGGACATCTACCCCGGATATGCAATCTATCCTTGCAGTTGGATTTCCACACAAAGTCATTCTTCTCTCTCAACTGCGCTACGATTATCTTGATTCGCGTCCGTCCTGGACACAGATCCGAGAGATCTGGATCCGTGATCTCACACCACATCCCATTGGAGACTCCTGCTGGCTTAGCAATGGTCATCTCGCCATCGGAGCTGGAAACCAACTATTCATATATGAAAATGAGATCAGTGCTGCTGATCACCTGATATCTCAACTCCGTATACCTCCTCGTGGCCTTTCTACAGTTGACCTGTTTGATGTCGTGAGCAGACTCAATGGACCATTACCTGTTTTCCATCCACAATTTCTGGCACAGTGCATTCTTAGCGGGAAAACAAATTTGGTGCACTCCATACTATTGAACCTTCATCGGAAACTCAAATTCTACACGGAAGGGGACGACATCGATGGATTCCTGGAAATGTCTCTGGAGGACTTCTATCTCGAGCATGATGTATGTTTTGAATCATTAATCGCGATACCGTGTCACTAACAAGCCCAGACCCCACAGAAAGCGACTTCAAAAGAGCTCAATTCATCGTATGCGGACCTTTCCCTGGAGGATGAGGTGACCGTGGTGGATGAGAATATAGCTGTTGCGCTCAATGAGAATCTGGCACGATTTGCCCTACCGCAGCTGTCCAGCCAGGAACAATTCCGGCTTGTTGACACCGTTGAATGTGTGGCCACCGTTGAGAAGCACCGGCGCTCAATGGATGGCAATGCTGCTCGATATCTCCTCTTCTTCCGACAACATCTGCTGCGCAGAACTCAGGGAGTCGCCACCAGCGATACAGTGTCATGGAGAGAAACTGTGTGGGCGTTTCATAGCGGTAGCCAGGATATTCTGGTCGATCTGGTTTCGCGACAGTATGGTGGAAAAGTGGGTTGGAAGTCAGCTCGTGAGAGCGGCATTTTTATGTGGCTGTCGAACCCTGCTGCCGTGGTAAGCTTAGAGATCATACCGACCGATTTCCCACATAAGACTAACAGGTACCAGCGGGCCCAACTCGAGGTGGTTGCTCGAAATGAGTACACCAAGACCGAGGAGAAGAATCCAGTCGACTGCTCATTGTATTATCTGGCTCTCCGGAAGAAAAATATTCTCCAAGGACTTTGGCGCATGGCGCATTGGCATCGTGAGCAAGCGATGACGCAACGTTTGCTGTCAAACAATTTCGACGAACCGCGATGGAAGACAGCAGCACTGAAGAACGCTTATGCTCTACTTGGCAAGCGGAGGTTTGGTGAGTTTACCTCTACCCGCCGATGTTTTCGGGAGCTGGCCCTGATTGACTCTCGGTAGAATACGCTGCCACATTTTTCCTACTTGCTGGGCATATACGCGACGCTGCTCTCGTATGTGTGAATCAGGTGGGCGATCTTCAGCTTGCCATTGCCATCACCCGTGCATATGAAGGCGATGATGGGCCTGTTCTGAAGGAGCTTCTCGAGGAAAGGGTGCTTCCTGAGGCGGCTGTCGATGGCAATCGATGGATGGCTTCTTGGGCTTTCTGGATGTTAGGACGTCGCGGGATGGCCGTCCAATCGTTGATCGTGAGTCACTCACTCCTGCGACCCTAACGTGGCGAGAAATACTAATGATGAGAAGTCTCCCGTCGAGTCGCTCATACCTCCTACACCCTCTTCACCTGGGTCACCGGGGATGATTCCTCTGCAGGCCAAGTCGTACCTCTCCAACGATCCTGCGTTAGTCGTCCTCTACAAGCAGCTCCGCGAAAAGACCTTGCAAACACTCAAGGGAGCATCGAAAATCTCCCCGCAGGCGGAATGGAGTTTTGTCACCCGCAACGCTCGTCTATACGATCGTATGGGCTGTGACCTTCTTGCACTGGATCTCGTTCGACACTGGGAGTTCCTCGGTGGGCTACCAATCCCCAAACAGACGAAAGAGATTCCATTGGACCTGCAAGAAGAGGAGCCCGATTACCGGAAGCTTCTCCGACGCCGGAGTAGTCTCGTGGTGGCAGATTTGCCGGCCAAGGAGCGCCTGGCCCCTAAACCGCATACCCCGGCTGCTGCATCACAGAAGACGCCGAAACCGCCGCCCACGATGTTCCATGAGCCTGATGCGAACTCCCTACTTGACAGCTTTGGTTTTTGATTCATACTAGGTCTTCAGCGGCGGCAGTTATACTGCGTTCTATTGTGCGTTTATGCGTCCTAATTGTTCAGATCGGTTGACCTGCGGCTTCTCTTCTGAGTAACTCGTTCGGATTCTTTTGTCGAGGTTACTTGCCCGAAAAATAAGGGTGATATGGGCCAAGTTGCATCTGCGGACCCCCGTGTATATTAAAGTTCGTTTCTGACTCCGGTATGTGAATAAGCGGTTGTTATGTAAGATGACAATTATGGCTTTCGTTGTTGAACATAAAGCTTTATTATATTGTTGTATGATACATAACACTTCTATAGATCTGTGCACACTTGTACTGTACTCTCCAGACGCCACAAAAATCAATCACCCAATCGCTGAAAGGCTGGCAAATATACAAGATACACGAGGCCCAGAATATACAAAACTCAAATCAAGAACATCAACAGCAGGAAAAAGTGCAGAAATCGATTCACAGATTCGACAAGCGAGTGCGCGCCGCGCGCCGCAAACGCATCGACCGCGACAGAACCGGAGCCGTCGAGTTCGCCTTCCCAGCACCGGCATTGGTGGCGGCGGTGACATTTTCTAGCGCGGCGTGCAACTTCGAAAAGATCGTGGGTTGCAGCTTGGGGATGTCAGGGATGGCGGGGATATCGGGGATCTTGGGATCCGTGGACGAGGACGATTGTGACTGAGACTCGTCGTCGTCATCATCATCATCACCGTGAGGTTGCGCCTGTTGCGAGGGCTTCTGCTGACCACTACCGCCGCGACTGCTGCTGGTGGTGGTGCTGCTTTTGCCGATGCTTGTGCCGGTGGAGGAGGACTTCTTGTCGGTCTCGCAGTGCAGCATGATCCACATCTGCGAGAGGGAGTGGAACTCGCGCTCGGTGCAGGTGGCGGCGGCGCTGCCGTCCGCCTGGATGGGGACCTCGATCAGGGGCGCGTCGACGCAGCCCGGCACCTCGTGCACGGTCACGTTGCACCGGTCGTAGGGCCCCGTGTAGACGGCCTCGGCGTTGAAGGAGATGGCGTCGGCATTGTAGCGCCGGCCCACGGGGAAGGCTTGGCAGGTGCCGGAGTAGACGTCGATGACGACGGTGGCCGATTGGTCGTCCGTGCGCTGGAAGAAGGAGGCGAAGAAGTTGGCGAGGATGCTGTTGGTGTTGCTGGTGCTTGTGGTGGTGAGGTCATCGGTTGGTGATGATGGGGCCGGGGCGGAGGAGGAAGAGTCGTCGGCGGGACACTCGGTGTAGAAGCTTGCCCAGACGCGGGCGATGCTGAAGGCTGAAGTCTGGGTGGTGTTGAGGAGGAGGAGGGTGAGGATTGTGGTGACCTGTTGAGGAGGTGGGGGTTAGCTTAGTATTTGGGGAATGTGGTTTGGGTTGGTTGGAGGGAGGATGGTGGGGTGCTCACGGTTGACCACTGCATGTTGACGGTTGTGGGGTGTGGTTCTTGTTTGTTTTTGTTTTCAAGAGGGAGGTTGTGCAGTTCAAAGAACTGTGGAGATGATGGTTTGCAAAGACAAAGAGCTTGAGCTCAAGCCAGCGAAGGAAGATATAGTAGTTCTGTCTGGTGAAGATGCTGAATGAGATCTGATTGTTTCTTCTTCTCTTCGAACCACGAATCTGACCATCATTTTATAGCCTTCTGGCCCGTATACCAGCCTCTATGTTTATGCGACAGAAGACTTTCCACCTCCACGAGAAGGAATCTGTCAAGTGCATCATCTGCACGCCCAGCATTCCGGGGCAATCGGTTCATCGTCCATTCAAACGCCGCGCTCCCACATTCCCCGGCGATTTGCCATCGAGGCGCGTCCGATCATCGCTCCGGATCAAGTAATGGCCCTGACGATCTTGACGTTTTCATCTGGTGCGAATCTGCGCCGCACATTCTTCGGCAGGGTTAGTCGTGTCGTGGCATTCGAGATCGTGGTGGCGCGCGGGTTGCCAACCACATATTCAGGCGCAGCGCGTCTGTGGGAGATGGAGAGAGTGTGAGTGTGGCAGGGAGAAGCTTCTGAGATTTCAGGTAGGTGAGAAATAACTAGTAAGCAGTGTGTTGGGAGGTAGGATACTGAGACACTCACATGTAAGGTGTTAAGGTGGTGGTGTGTAACTATAGTTTAGTCTTTAGTCCAACCATAGTTCCGCACTGCCTGAGGCCATGCGTCGGCCTCCCGTCCCAATGTGTCAGTCAGTCAGCACTGTTTTGCGCCCAAGCCACTTACTTGCATACTATCGTCTACCTCAGCTCGACTTACGTGCATCGCTGGCCCACTTACTCACAGCCCTTGCCTGCCTCCTGTCCATCTATGACGATCGGAGAGAAAAACACACACACACACACACACACCCACACCCCACGAATGCTGTCCTTTATGCTGGAGCCGAAGAGGTCTATCGGCGATTTAGGGTGCCACAAACTATGGGAAAGATGATGTCGATCAGGAGTGTCCTTGCTCATCCGTGAACTATAAGTCGGCGCCAACCTCGTGAATCGCTAGTGGAGGAGTCAAACCCTCCGCCGACACGACGAATGATCCAGGTCACCTTTTGAGTTGTTCGGGCACTATATGTACGTGGTGTCCACCTCCCTCCGACGCTACAATAGCTCAATTTCCCCCGACTTCACCTTCGAAACCAACGCCAATTTTGCTCTACGTTGCTTTCTGGGCGACAGAAGTCTCTGAAACTGTTGATTCTCTATCATGGCCAAGACAATCGAGTCTTATACTGATGTGTACGTTTTCTTCAATTCGCTTTTGAAAGTCTGTCACTTACTGTTGCGCAGGCTGATCATCGGGGCAGGCCCATCGGGGCTGATGGCTGCCTACTGGATGGCGCGCTGTGGTGTTAATGCTCGCGTCATCGACAAGAAAGGGACCAAGGTCTTCAAAGGCCATGCAGATGGACTCAGGAGCCGAACCCTGGAATTGCTCGACAGTATTGGCGTTGCCCAGCGGGTCCTTCAAGAAGGCCATGAAGTGTTTAGTATGACGTCTTGGGTCAGTATCTTACAAACGCAGGACTCAGACCACACAACTGACCCTTCGATGTAGGGGCCTGATGAGAACGGAAAGCTGTGCCGCCAAGTTACCACGGACTTGGAACCTAGTCCACCATACGCTATCGCTGCGCTGAGCCAGGGTCGTATCGAGCGTTTCCTCTTAGACGCCATCGCAGAAAATTCCAACCTCGAAGTGGAGAGGGGCGTCATCGGCAAGTCGTTGGAATATGATGAAGAACTTGAGAGCGATCCACATGCGTATCCTATCACGCTCAAGCTGAGGACACTTAGTGAGGAAGAAGCCTCTCCGGCGCCGGCTCACGGTGTCTCGGACAGGTCTCTCAATCATGCGGTGGATGTTGATGATCAGAAGGACACGATTCAGCGTCGCAAGCACAAGGTTGGGACGGTTGAGACGCTCAGGGCCAAATATGTGATTGGCTGCGATGGAGCGCACAGCTGGACTAGGAAACAGCTCAATATCCCCTTCGAAGGCTCGACCACAGATCACGTATGGTAGGTGAGCGAAGCGCTGTCGTTCACAAAGCTTGCTGCTGGGAACTAACATTGTACTTGTGCTCCAGGGGAGTTATTGACATCGTTCCCATCACAAACTACCGTCAGTGTCCAATTCCACGCAAGAAGGATGACTACGATGCTAATATGATTTACAGCGGACATGCGTCGGATTGGAAGCCTAACCAATGCATCAGGCACAGTGCTCATCGTCCCGAGAGAAAAGAACCTGGTCCGCTTTTATGTCCCATTGCAGGAGGAACACGAGGTTTCTCAGAAATTTGATCGGTTGGCAGTGACCCTAGAATCAGTCCGACAAAGGGTGAAGAAGATAATGAGTCCTTTCTATTTCGACTTCGATGTTTGTGATTGGTGGACCGTATACCAGGCATGTTCAACCCTAGCCCCATACCTGGACTCATCAATAACTTGTGGCTTCTTGGTCTGTGCCTTCAGGTTGGTCGGAGAATTGCACAAACGAACGCTAAGGGTCGCGTATACTTGGCTGGAGATGCAGTTCATACTCACTCGCCTAAGGTGGGCATGGGCTTGAATATGAGCATGCAGGACGGATTCAACATTGGCTGGAAGGTTGCCCTTGTTGCAAAGGGACTAGCAAAGCCCTCGATCCTCGATACCTACAAGTCCGAGCGTTACCCCCTGGCCGAAATGCTCCTTGACTTTGACCGTCAATGGTCTGCACTTTTCTTACAGCAGGAACAGCAAAAGAGTCACGCAGCCCCGGTGGCACAAGAGACATTGATAGCGATGAGGGACGTTCTGCGCAGGACAGAGCACTTCTCTCAGGGCCACACTTCGTATTACCGCGAGAGTCCATTAGTCTGCAAGCAGTCAAAGGCAGTAGCCCAACACCTTACCCCCGGCGAGAAACTTGTTCCGGTGAGACTTCGAAGTCAAGCCAATGGTCTGCCTTCGTGGACCACGAAGATGCTGGAGAGTGATGGGCGCTTCCGGATCCTGCTTCTAGCTGGAGACGTGCGAACAAGGGAACAAGCAAGTCGTGTATGGACATGCGGCGATGGATTGGCTCGTCTGCTCAGGCAATTCACCCCGGCCAAAAACAAGCTTGACTCAATCATCGATGTCAAAGCGATCCACAGCGCACCCTTCGCGGATGTAGAGTTGGATATGTTTCCCAGTGTTGTGTACCACTTCGATGAGAATGAGGGCTGCGACCTTACCAAGGTATGGAGTGATAGTGCATGTAGTTGGGGCCAACAATCCGACGGTAAAGGGTACGAAACCTGGGGAGTAGATCGATTGAGGGGAGGATTGATCGCTATGCGGCCCGATCAATATATCGGATGGATGGGTGAGCTGGAGGATGTCGCTGATTTGGCTCGCTACCTCCAGGGGATATTTGTGAAGAGGGAGGTCCGCCCCATGCTGTAAGCAGTTTTCATGAAGTCGTTCGATTGCTTGACCAGACTGCTTGAATCCGGGCTCATGCATGCGATTTTCTAATTATAGTCATTCGATGAAGCTCGTGATAACTAATGCACCTGTGTGTAATTGACTCGAAACGTGGAGGCGATGAGAGCCGAAGCGCTTCGCCCGGACACGGTGGGTCAGATGTCACTGATAAGGCGCGGAAGGAAGATCGAAGAGGGGAAGAAATTCGAGTCAGTATAAGAAGTTTGACACTGTCCCTCAACCACCGACGAAGTAGTCCGTCTTACTGTACACATCTCTGAGTGACTCAGCCGCAAGAATGACGCAAACCTCTCCCACCCACCATCACATCGTCTACCTCCAGGGTGATTTCGTGGAGATCCTCGACTTCGACCTTCCCGCCCCTCACACCTACACCAAGACCGTCTACCCGCAGACCTCTCCCCCAGAGCTCCACGAGCGCATCCACGATGCATCAGTGATCGTCCTCTCCGCATTACGCATCGACGCCAACGCCCTCGCTGCCGAGGTCAGCCCGAATCTCAAGCTGGTGATGGTCGTGGCGGTGGGCACCGACTGCATCGACCTGGAGGCGTGTCGCAACCGCGGCATCGTCGTCTCCTACATCCCGGGAGCCAACACCGAATCCGTCTCGGAGCACGCCATCGCACTGCACCTGGCCGCGCGCCGGAAGATCCTGGGGATGAACGCCCTGACGCGCGCCGGCGAATGGCCGCGGCGGAAGACGCTGATGTTCGATTTCCTCGACAAGGCGGGGGCGCCCCCCTTGACTTGTCAGGAGGAGGTGGCGGGCATCATCGGCAATGGGGCCGTTGGTGAGATTGCTCTTTGACCTAGGAATAGTTATTGATTCTTTCATGTGATGTGTTCCTGATAGTCAAGAAATAGGTAAGCGAATCGCCCATCTCGCCCGCGGCATGGGGATGAAAGTGATCATCTCCGACCGCAAGCCACTAGGTGACGGGACGACGACATCTACAACTATCGGCAAGGATGGGCTCGAACGGGTTCCGTTCGAGATCGTCGTCAGGCAGAGCACGGTCCTGTTCGTGGCGGTGCCCCTCCTGGACTCGACGCGGAATCTCATCTCGACGGCCGAGTTCGAGGCCATGTCGCCCCATGCGGTGCTGGTCAACGTGTCGCGCGGGGGCGTCATCGACGAGCCCGCGCTGGTCCGCGCGTTGACGGACGATCGCATCTCCGGCGCAGCGACGGATGTCTTCTTCCAGGAGCCCGCGGGGCCGGACAACTCGCCTCTGCTGGCTGAGGGGACCGAGGGGCTGAATCTGATCGTGACGCCGCATCTGGCGTGGCTGGCCCAGAGGACGATGGCAAACTACTCGCAGCGGCTGAAGCTGTCGGTGGAGGAGTGGTGCAGGGGGAGGCCTTTGAATGTGGTTACTTAGCTCTGCTGATAATTCACTCGACATGACCATAGAGATTGCACTTAGTGATGCCTGTTATTCACTAATTACCCTGAAGTATAAGATAAGTACACAAGTAGTCAGTAGCGGAATGTGGCTTGAGTCGACTAATACTGGTAGACTGTTACTAGCTATTCTAATCGACGGAAGCTTCTAAAAATGATTGAATAGCACGGTCAGATAGTAGTTGGCTTATATTATTTAAAAAGTCACCTGGATATATTTAATAACATCCAGTAATAGTTAAAGCCGGAGAAAGTAGTTTTCCGTCGCAGAGTCTTTTCTAGATCCCAACCTATCTTTAATCTAGGACCGGAGCAGTTAGCTGCAACCAAACTCCAAATATCTTAGCTGCTTATTCCACCAATATCCACATAATCTTGACCATCAGTATCTTTCCTTGTTACAGATTTTGTTTTGTGCTGTTGTACCAATAATCAATCATTTTATTGGAACAAATTCTGCGCTCAGTAGCTTGTTCAATGTATACAAGATATTGGCACGAGCAGAACCAGATTTACATCAGAGACCCACAGTCGGCTGCAATTCGTATGCAAAGTATTTTATCTAGTAGATTACACGTATAAATTCCAGTTTGCATGACTTGACCCTATTATCGGTGCAGTCTTTCCCGAAATGCCTTGCTACTTGCTCCATACATACGTATTCCCCAGCCATCAAGGTCTGCTACTTAGGATTTTCTTCCCAAGGAGACGGGTGTTGATCCAAGCAGACTGACTGCCTGGTGCCCAGAACTTAGTAGTAGGCGGTATGGGCCTGGCTCTAACGGTACGGTTGCGGACAATCTGTTAAAACAAAACGAGGGGGTACTGGAATTTCCATCTAGATAATACGAGAACATCAAAACTTTATGCACATCTATGTACCTTACAAACACAAACCCACACGCACATGCACACCATCGAGAGCGCCGCCTCATCACCACAAACACACGACCATCGGAGTGATAGATGTGACGTCCACGCCATAACAGTAGACGGTGTCCTTGTTGCCTGCAGTCTGGCACTGCACGGGGGCCGACAGAGCGGGGCAGGTCAACGTGCCAGGCCCGTCGCTCGTGCCGGAGTAGCTGCAGCCACTCATGCCGTCGACGTTGAAGCCCAGCGTCCAGTTCCCATCCGGATACGGATATCCTTCGCTATCCTCGTCGTTGGGCGCGAAGATCTCACCAGTGCCGTCGCACGCTTCCAGAGTTGCCCCAATTGCAACATCGAAAAACTGCCAACTGAACGGGGTGAGGGAACTGGCATCTTCGGCAAGTGCGATCACCACTTGTGCCGTGGGGTCGGGAGACGGCGCGGCAGTGGTAGTAGTGGTGGTGGCGCTCGACGTGCTGGACGATGAAGTGGTGGTGGTGGTGGTGGTGGTGGTGGTGGTGGTGGTGGTAGGTAATTCGCAAATCTCATCGCCCAGGTCGCGTTTGGCGCTGTCCAGCTTCGTCCAACTCAAGGTGATGGATTTGGAACATATGTGTTCTGACGTGGATTCTAGCTCGAATTGCGTGACCAAAGTGTTGAATGCTTTCTGTAACGCGGTGAGCTCTGAGATGCCAGCATCTCCGGCCCCTGTGGCAACACTCGCAGCAGTGATGAAGCTCGCGTCCAGGTCTTGTACCATCAGGTTCGCCGTATTCAGTCCCTCTTCCATCATGTCCACCATACGAGCAGTCATAAAGTCTCGATACAGGGTAGCTAGGTTAGTACTTTCCAGTTCTTTATTGTCCGCGGTATACTCGTCGACTGCGAGACTGGATTCGGGTTGGGAACAGTCCTTAGCTTCTTCTTTCTTTTTCCACATGACTCGAGGTCGGACGGTAAGAGTGGCGCGAACTTACAGCTCAGTATAGACTTTGTTGTTGGTCGAGTCGAGCACGGGGGTCAGCCACGGCTCCGTCCAGACATAACAGCTCATCGCCAACGTTTCCAGGAAGTTCAGCTTCGTGGCTAGCTTTTGTCGAACCCCGATCTCATTTTTCTCCGGACCCCACGGCATCGTAGCCGAGATCCTGTTCCTCTTGACTATATTGTCTTTGACGCCGGGGATGGACTCGTAGCTCCCGATCTGGTGGATTTTGTTAACTCTCTGCTTTCGGTGGACTTAAAAGTCCGCGTCAAATCGCCTCTTTGCCGCTCTATCGGCCACTCGCTTCGATACCAACAATGGGAGAGTTGGCGGACGGTTGTAATCAAAAGGTACTTACCAAGCCTTTGTAGTCGCTATTGACCTCATGAGTCATACCGATGAAATCCCATTCCTTATTGTTCGCCACCGCGTTGAAGACCTTCTGTAGGAGATTGGTCGAGCACCCTTCGCCGAACATCACGCTGTTCATTAGGTCGCAGTTCCATTTCCCTTGGCCGATGATGGAAGTCCAGAAAGCATTGAACCAATTACGCTCCCCTGTTGTGGCGCAATGCGGTTAGAAATCTTGCAAGTACCATGAGTTGCGTCCACAAGGAAAAAAGCAACAGCCACCGAGGGAATACGCGCGAAAAGATCGAGCCAAGGGGTTTGAGTGTGGCGCTGCTTCGAAAAACTCACAAACATGGTCATTAGTGGGTTGCTGGGCTTTGCCCGGGCTATTCTTGCTGTTGGTACTCATAAGCTGGTCACTGATCTGTGTCACAGTCGGGACACAATTCTCGACTGTTTTTGAGTACCACCTGGGCATATTCTCCTGGTTGGGTTGAAGTTTGTTGTTGAGTGCACTCTTCAGGAATGAGGGCCCCCCTAGCCATGTCAGCGTCAGGGGAGTAGGCAAGGCGCAGCCGCCTATGGTAGCGGACGTAATTGGATTGAATTTGGGCTTTGCTGCTCGCTTGTCGGGTGAGGGGGGCTCCATCATGGCACGGTAAGCGGTAGGCTCTGCATATCGCTTTTCCAGATTATAGTCCGTCTCATCGGTCGTCAGGGGCATTTCAGCCCAGGCACACGGGCTGCAGCCTTCGAACCGGTCCTCACCAACGGTAGCAGGCGGGGTGGTAGTGAAGGCCGGACAGGCAGCGTCGCTGGTAGAGGTCACGGTCCTGGTAGTCGCTGTGGCGTCGCACCCGACGAAGGGATAGCACGTAGATAATGTGCACGACGTTGTGGCCAGTGCCACCGCATTGGTAGTCACCGTGCAGTATTTGACGCAATTGGTCGCGGTGGTGGGCTCACATGAGGAGATCGAGCAGTCGCCGTTAGGGCAACCGGTATCCCCACAAGAGCCATCCTCACAGCCCAGGCCGCCGCACACCTC
>NW_020291530.1:9529-25647 GCF_003184765.1 Aspergillus aculeatinus CBS 121060 | reverse complement strand
GGGGGGGGGGGGGGGGAGAGAGATTACCGTCACAAAACCAGGGACGGTAATCTGCTCTTACCAATGAGACACCAGATGTGCCTGAGTGCAGCGGGGATCCCGCATCAAATTGCACCATGAAAGGTTAGTTGAAAGTTCAGCAGTACTGGGTGATACACGGGCTGATTGGGCCATCCCCCACTCAATTTATACTCTGGCCTTCATTTCGGTTCTTTTGGTTTGTCCCGCTGCTCGTCTGCGCCGATTGTAATTAGATTAGCCTCGTATCTATCCCCTCAAACCCGTGGTTGCCAATGTCCTCGGACTCTTTTCTCTCTTTCCTCTTCTTCTGTTTTCATACCTTCCCTTCAATCATCTTCTTTAGTCTCTCCTTTCTTCTTCTTTTCACCTTCCCCCCTGTACACTCTGCGGCCTGGAAGCTGTCTGTCCTTCGTTTTGTCCATTTTGACCGGGTGTGGCCCAGCCCCGCTCCCGAGTATACTGTACATCGGCTGTTTCTCAGCCTTCCATTCCTTCCAATCCACACATTCCTGAACGCGCTTTGTCTTCCTTCTCTGCTTTCCGTGGCTGGATTGGAGTGATCTGGCTGACGAACTGAAGAAGCAATTCGCGATTCTTTTTGGTCTGGCACCTGTTTTTGGGCTAGTACCCTTTCACTCTTTTCTCTTAGTTTGACATTGATCGAACCCCGCCATCTTTGCATAGTACGATATTTCCAGCCAGTCGCAACAGTCATTATCATCACAACACTACACACACCCAAGCCACAACATAACAACACCTTCCATCATGGTGCATGCGCATGCGCATCGTGACCATGTCGCCAATCTCCACGCGCGAAGCCCCGACAACGATGTCACCGTGGTCTATGTTACTCTATCTGCAGACTTCGATGGGCCTATTGGAGGGTATGTGACCATGTCACAAACTTCCTCGGACACAAGCGACAAGGCAACCGCCGGTCTAGGTGCCCCGATTCAGCAGACTCGGTCCTCCTCGAAGGAGGAAACAACCACGATCCAGACAAGCGAGAAGACGAAGGTCGAAGCCGCAGCAACCGCCACGAAGGACTCTGATCGCCAATCCACCACCACACAGAAGGCAGAGCAGACGACTCACGCATCGGAGACAGCAATCACTGAACAGGTTCACACGTCGACGGCCCAAACTACATTTCAAACCAGCTCCTCTTCCTCGACTTCGGCTATTACTGGATTAGAGGATGCTGCCGTCACTGCATCGTCCACAAGTGTTCCCGCAGCATCGGCCTCTCCCACGGCTATGCCTGCTTCGCAAGGCCTCACTGGTGGTGCGAAGGCAGGAATCGCTATCGGGGTGATAGTAGCAGTCGGTGCGATTGCAGTTTTCATCCTCCTCTGGCTCCGCAAGAAAAAGCAAGGTCAGCACATTCAGGAAGTCGAACCTGAGAATGAGAAGTACGTGCGCCAGGATGATATCGCACCCCCTCCCCCTCCGAAGCCGGAATCTGTGACCTCGCCCAGTCCGCCTCAGCTCAACATTCGCCCTGTGACTCAATTTGCACCCTTCGCATCGGATTTCGCGTCGAACAGTGGTGCGGCTGGGCTCTCTGTGGGTGGCAGTCTCGCACCCGTTGCTGAATCTGCTGTTGTCAGTCGCTCTCTCACGGATCATCCTTCGCCGCCCCAAACACCAAATTCCAGCTCTCATGGTTCAGACCCATTTGGCGACCCTGTCAACCCTTTCAGCAATGGTGCGGAAGCCCCATCTCCTCTCGCCTCGAGCACTGCACTTAGCATTGCATCTGCACCTGTCCCACAGGCTACCGAGGAGGCCGCTTCTACTCCAGAAGAGACAGCTGCTACTGCGGAGACCGAGCAGATTTCACCAGTTGTGAGTGCCGCTGAGTCGGAACCGGTTGCTGAAGACGCCATCGTTACTGGGGTTGCGGCCGCAGCTGCTGTCGTTGGCGTTGCAGCTGTAGCTACTTCTACGTCGAAAACACAAGAGAAGCAACTGCCCGTGTCTCCTGAAGACTCCGAAACAGGTCCCCAAGCTATTTCCCAAGAGGCCGTCCTAGATGGTACTCCCACCGCTACTACTCCAAGCACACTCGTCGCTGCTCCTGTCGCCGCTCCTGGACCACGCCCTCCGCCTTCCGGGCCTGCTCCTCCTCCACCAGGAAACGTGCATCGCGTGCAAATGGACTTCAACCCTTCAATGGAGGATGAGTTGGAACTTCATTTCGGTCAGCTTGTCAGACTTTTGCACGAGTATGACGACGGGTGGGCTCTATGCACTAGACTTGATCGATCGCAACAGGGTGTTGTCCCTCGATCATGTCTATCTTCGCGGCCTCTGAAGCCCAGACCCCCTCCAGGTCCTGGAGCTCGTGGCCCGCCGATGGCAGCGCCCAATCGTCCTATGCCCCCTAGGCCCACCACGCCATCGTCCAGCTTCAATCCCCCGCTGCCTCGGCCACAGTCGCCTGCTCGTCCGATGTCGCCTGGCCAGCCCAGCTACGCCGGTCCCGGTCCTATGCCACTGCGTCTCCCCAACCAGCGTCCCATGTCCCCTGCTCAGGGTCCACCTGCTCCCAGATCATTCTCGCCGGGGCCGGGCCCTAGACCGATGGCACCCAGATCAATGAGCCCTGGACCTTACGGTCTTCCAGGGATGCAGAAGCCTTCCATGCCGGCAAGCCAACGGTCACGAAGCAACAGTACGGGTGCTGCTATGGGGCCCAACCCTCGCCAAGGCGGGTTTCCGGGTCCGAGTCCCTTGGGAGGTCCGATGATGCCACCAGTGTCCACCATTCCCAGGGCAACACCGACCGTTGTCGAAAGCCCGATCTCGGAGACTGGCAACCGCGAGTGGTGATTGCCTTGCTTAACTCGGCCTGAACAAACGGAGTCACAGCTTGGTTGACTTCAACGATAGAGCAAAATACACGCCACTATGCTGGAAGCCTGGACATAGCTTCAGCTGCAGTACACATCCCCTTTCCCTTTTCACCTTGTCACTTATTTTCTATTCTTGAACCCCCACTTTTTTTTTACCTTTCTCCTGAACAGATATGTCATCATGATTTCTTCCCCAAGTACGCTTCTATGGAGATGATACAAGATACCCACCCACCCCCCCGGTTGCCGTCCACACTCACAAAGACTACTGCGTACTCTTTTTTTTCTTTTCGAGATAGGACATGGGAATCTGGAGTGATTCGATGTGTGAAATGCGTGATACGATATGTCTGGATACCATTTTGGATTCGAACCCGGGCTGTCCAACGCTTCTTGGTTCTAATCTTTTCCACTATCCCCTTGCTATTCTTTTTTTTTGGCTATGCTATCCCAATATACCACTTGCTTCTCGATTCAGCTTCTTCCAACCCGTACAATCTTTTCTATCTTTGACTCTCACAAGTATTTCGAGCCGAATTTATCTAACTTCCCGCTATTCTGGCCTTAAGTTTGATGTCTGCTGCTCTGCACAAATAATGTTCTTCCTTTGGAGAGTATTGCCGTGCGTGCTGCATGAGACAAAACGGGGGTAGAGACACCACGACGAGCAGAATACGGAAGAAAAGGTACAATCTTATCACACTACTTTTTCTCTTCGAAGAAGGTTTCCTCCTGTACGTGAATGTTTAGTGTATGTTGACATGTATGTAATGTTTTATGTGAATGTGTACAAGTGCAGTACAACCCGGAGCGAAGTTGCAGCTGATGCTGAACCTAGCTTAGAAAAGATATAAAGTCTGAGAATTGCCATTTCTCTCGTATGATTTCATTCCGAGAAGAACTCTTCACGGTCCAAGTAGGAAAACTCTCTGTCTATAGGTAGTAGTATGTACCAGAGAAAACCGAGCCCGGCGGGGCTCGGCTTGTCTATAGTTCTCCTCTTTATAATCTAATTTTAAAGATGAGGCACCTTGCCGCTCGCGAGCAGGAGGTTCACAATGCTGATGATGCCTTCCCCGAGGATCAGGCCGGATGCCAGAACGACGACGGTCGAGGACGCCGCGTCCGCGTCCGCGACCTTGCTGGCTTGTTCAGCAGATCTTGTTCCTGGCACGCGGGGGGTTCCGCCATCCGCAGCATCCGGGGCGGTCGAGTGATCCGCGTCAGGATGGCTGACAGCAGCAGCAGCAGCAGCAGCGTGGCGACGGGCCCACCACCAGGCGATCAGGCCTCCGATGGCGCGCGCCAGGGTGAAGGAGGGGACATTGAAAATGCCGACGGCGACGGCGATGCCGCCGGGGATCCAGTCGCGCCAGGGCGCGGTGACGCCGCGTTGGCCGGCGTTGGCGACGGGGGAGGCGGCGACGATGCGCAGGACGGTCACGGCCACGAAGACGACGCCGGCGACCAGGGAGGCCTGCCAGGCCATCGGCGGGAGGCCCTGGCCGGTGACCAGGCGGGCCGTGAAGATCCAGACGTAGGCGGTCGGCGTCTGGAACATAGGGCCGGGGACCTCGTAGACGCTCACGTACATCTTATAGACCGCGGTGGAGAGCACCGCGCCGATCAGGCTGCCGATCATCTGGCCGTAGAACTGCGCCTTGGGGCTGGCGCCCAGGAGGTGGCCGGTCTTGAGGTCCTGCATCATGTCTCCGGCCTGCAGGGCGCCGGACTCGGAGACGGCGCCGGCGAGGAGATTGGTGACGAGGGCGGTGCGGCGGGAGAAGTGCGATGCCGGGGTCGCGAGCGAGAAGATGAGCTGGGTCAGCTTGCTGATGCCGGAGACCGGGTTCAAATCGGTCTCGCCCAGAGCGCGAACACCCATGATGGAAAGAAGGACTGCCAGGAGTGTGGCAAGACTTGATAGGAGGGGCGACATCAGGTCGCCGAACACGATGTGCATGCAAACCACGTTCAGGATCAACGTCAACGGTAGTGATATAAGTACTGTGCGGGTAGAGATGAGCTGCGAGGGCGGCGCATCTTCTTCGTTGTCGTCGCTGGTTTTCGGGCGACTCTCGAGGGGCGGAAAGAGACGGCTCTGGTAGGATGATTCTTCGGTGATAGGGTTTAGGGCAGAATAGCTGACATAGGAATGCTGATGCGAGCGGGATGTTGCTGCTTCAGGGAATATGCGACGTCCGACGCTACTGGAAAGCACTTTGTCTTTCACTTGGGGAGCGTACGACAAGAGGGGCCGAACCACCAGCCAGCCGAGACTGACGATGGAATCTGCAAGCATGATAGCCAACGATATCCACACAATCCACGCCTTGCTTCCGTCTTCCCAGCTGTCCACAGGCCCGGGAGCCCAGCCACGAGCTTTCGCAAGCGGCGACAGTATACCCCAGCCCAAGACAGCCCCGAAGAGCATGTGCATGCAGGTGGAAGGACCCATGATGATGCCCTGGCCAACGTAGGCGGGCGATGGGTTGAGGGTCCACAGCCAGTTCCGTGCGAGGTAGAGACCAAGAATAGGAATGTCGCGGGCTTGAGGAACAAAGTATGAAAACAAAGTCTGGGGATAACTGTGTCAGCTGGAAGACCGAATCGCACACGGAAGACATAAACCCTTACATATACGCCGGACACGGCAAACGCACCCACCAAGAGACGCATCTTCGCTCTCCAATCTTCCCTATCCCTTGCTAGATCGGCCGGGTCATCTTTTGCGAGAATGTCGTCATTCTCCGATTGTTGCGCCAACAAAGGCGCCTCGGATTCCTCTCGAAACCTTTGTGCCTCACCAGCTTCACTAGCTTGGGCCTCTGTTTTCTCGCGGCGCCAGCCGCCACCGTGCAGCACCTTAAGCATCAATGCCGATGCTGTACCGCTGGGGAACTTCAACTTCTCCCGCACGATGACTTCTTTCCTCAAGGGGACGGCGAAGACAACGCCAAACAGGCAGACCCCGAGACTCCAGAGCACCAGTTTTCCGAAACCAAGCTTGAGCGGACCCCCCTCTCCTGTACCACCGTCCCCCGATGGACCATCTGGTCCGTCCTTGATCAGGAATTCCAACGCAGGAACCACACCCACAAAGCCGCACCCGAGTGGCATGGTACCGACCGCGCCCGCAACCGTTTGTATGAGGACATTTTCGATGGGGGTAAACGGGTAGGACAGGTATTTCGAGAAGACTTTGAAGACCGAGAAGCCGATCAGGGCCGAGGGCATGGCCATTGTACTGATCCATCCCGTCTGCAGGCCGAAGTAGGTGTTCGAGAATGTGATCAAGACGCCAATGAGGATCCCGACCAGCAAGGAGCGGATTGTGAAGCTCTCCGCGAAAATCTCCGACGACTGTTGTCGGTGAAGTTTGGGATTCGAGCTATCGGCCCCGAATCGGCTGGGATCACCATCGGCATTCGTGGATGGGATCGACGAGACCTCTGGGGCCTGGCGATATGGGCCCGAGGCATTGGGGGAGGCATCGCCCGCCATGTTGATGGTTTGGTAGTTCATGCGGTGCAAACACGCCCAAAGTTCATTCCCAGATCCAACACGCTATATTCAACCTTCTTCCATGACCGTTAAACAGGAGAGAAGCAGCTGGCCATGTTGCGAAAGGGGGGGAAAAAATGGATGATGGGATGGAAGGAAGGGAAGGAGGAGATAAGGCGCGAGGATTGGATTGATAATCGGGGTAAAGAAGCACAGACCGCCACTTGCAATGACGCGATATGACTAAGCCACGATAAGGTAAGGTAAGATAAGCTCTTTCTCTCCCCTTTGAAAAGCAACCGAAGCGACTAACTGCTTCACTACAAATCCCGGATTCAAATGCGCACAATCAGGCCTTACTTCGCGTGTGTGCACTTGATCTGGAATTGTTTGCCCGCTCTTTTTAGGGATCAGAACGAAGTATCCCCATAAAGCGCCATCAGGGCGGCCAGCTGAGGACCGGGGAACTTGGCAATAGGGCTGAAACAGAGCCGGTAGATCCCCACCCAGACCACATGGCTCAAAGGAGGAAAGGAATGATGGTCATGAGCAAGCCGGCATACAACAAAGTTGGAAACTTAAGACGACCTGGGACTAATAGAATATGTCTTCTTACCTCTCTAGCAATACCTGACATCTAGGTAGCAGGGTGTTTCCGTATAGGGCATCAGGAATACGTAGGCAAGCCGTTGGTGGTTCCCTATGCTTCCGGGGATTACCCATGACAAAGATATGAAAACTAATATTTATCTAAAAAGTAGTAGCTTATTTAAAGATAAAGACAATATGAAGAAACTATCTAAATTTTATTGAATACAAGAGTCGTAATTTATAATGCTGGGTAAAGTCAAGATAGCTTTACTATAGTAAGGATTAGGCAACCAGTATAACCTAAAAAAAGATGCTGTCCGCTCGACCTATAATATCAATAATAAGCTGTAATATCTTCTAGGGATCTTTAGTCAAGAGTAACTAAGTCTTTAGATTAGCATATAGATGGACTTACAAGTAATCTAGTATATCCTAGTGCGTACAGTTATAGAGTTCCAGTCTCGGGTTCTTTCCAAATGCCTTCCCGAAATATTGGCAGCGGCCGACTGGACAGGCAAAGCTAAAGAAATTCTTCTGCCGCTTTCTTACACACGGAGACAGTTACTGCCGGGCGTCCTAGGTGGGTTGGTCGGCACATCATGCGCTCGTTTTAACTTCTGGCTGTATTGTCCCTGTGGATACAGGGTACTCTCAGCTAAGACCCTCGCGTCTACTTCTATCACCGGTACTTCTATCTCCAGACGCACGACGCCTGCGACTCCGACCCCAATGCATTCCAACTAGTCCCCAGTCAGTCTATCAGCACCTCCAATCCCACTCCAAGCTGCCAAGATGCTCTGCAAGACTGTCTAGATGCCGCAGCCACGTATCGAACCTCGGGGAGTCGGTCTACCACGGCGGCATGAAGGACCCTGCCCTGACCACCACGGTATGCTCGGCTTCCTGCGGCCAGACGCTGGCCCGCTCCCATGACCACGTCGTGGCCCAGTGCAATGTAGATGCCCTGATCGCCGAGAAATTTCCGGTCTTATGGGTCATTGACAGTATCTGCGTGGGCTGGAATGAGACGTGCATGAAAAACGCCGACGGCGCGTATTGTAATGGTATGTCTGTTCGGGGCAGCACGAAAGCGGGGTGTATCCCACTGACTTACTGGCGAATGTAGATGTAATCGATTCATGGGATGTGGCATCACCCGATACCTGCGGCGATTGCTGGATCCTTACGCTTTCCCCAGCCATCAAGGTCTGCTACTCAGGATTTTCTTCCCAAAGAGAAGGGTGTTGATCCAAGCAAACTGACTGCCTGGTGCCCAGAACTTAGTAGTAGGCGCTATGGGCCTGGCTCTAACGGTACGGTTGCGGACAGTCTGTTAAAACAAAACAAGGGGGTACTGGAATTTCCATCTATATAATACGACAACATCAAAACTTTATGCACATCTATGTACTTTACAAACACAAACCCACACGCACATGCACACCATCGAGAGCACCGCCTCATCACCACAAACACACGACCATCGGGGTGATGGATGTGACGTCCACGCCATAACAGTAGACGGTGTCCTTGTTGCCTGCAGTCTGGCACTGCACGGGGGCCGACAGAGCGGGGCAGGTCAACGTGCCGGGCCCGTCGCTTGTGCCGGAGTAGCTGCAGCCACTCATGCCGTCGACGTTGAAGCCCAGCGTCCAGTCCCCATCCGGATACGGATATCCGTCGCTATCCTCGTCGTCGGGCGCGAAGATCTCACCAGTGCCGTCGCACGCTTCCAGAGTTGCCCCAATTGCAACATCGAAGAACTGCCAACTGAAAGGGGTGAGGGAACTGGCATCTTCGGCAAGTGCGATCACCACTTGTGCCGTGGGGTCGGGAGACGGCGCGGCAGTGGTAGTAGTTGTGGTGGTGGTGGCGCTCGACGTGCTGGACGATGAAGTGGTGGTGGTGGTGGTAGGTAATTCGCAAATCTCATCGCCCAGGTCGCGTTTGGCGCTGTCCAGCTTCGTCCAGCTCAAGGTGACGGACCTGGAACATACATGTTCTGCCGTGGACCTTAGCTTGAATTGCGTGATCAAAGTGTTGAACGCATTATTCAATGCCTCCCACTCTTTCACACCGGCCAAGTCTTTAACCGTACTGGCGGATCCGAGGGCAGTGTCAAAGCTCGCGTCTAGGTCTTCTACCATCTCGTTCGCCGGTTCCAGCGCCCTCCTCATCATGAGCTTCATACGGTCGTTCATGTATGTTTGATATGAGGTAGCCAGATTGGTGTTGTCCATATTCTCGTTGCCCGCTGTATACTCGTCGACCGCAAGACTGCATCCGTGTCAGCAACTTCCACTAGAAAAAAGCTAGAATGGCCAGTGCGGCACGACTTACAGTTCCGTATAAACCTTGTTGTTGGTCGTGTCAAGCACGGGGGTCAGCCATGGCTGCGTCCAAATATAACAGCTCATGGCTAGCTTTTCCAGAAAATTGAGCTTGTTCGCCAGCTTCTGTCGGGCCCCGTCTCCGTTATCCGGAGCCCATGCCAAGGACGCTGAAATCCTATTCCTCCTGACTATATTGTCCTTTTCCGGGGCAATGGACGGGTAGTCACCGATCTGATGGATTTTGTTAGCCCTAGCCCTTGCCGTTTGTTCATATCATACGCATCAAATGAAGTCTGTGCCACATCGCTTCTTGCCCTTTCCTTCCTTCAGCCCCATGCTCATAAGAATATTTCCCACAAGCTGGAGTGCTAGAAATAGTAGAAGTGCAAGATTGGAATACGTCCTGGTCCAAACCACTGAAACGGAGGGTACTAGTGAATAGTACTTACCAGGCCTTTGTAGTCGCTGTTCACCTCATGGGTCATACCAATAAAGTCCCATTCTTTGTTATTGGCCACTGCATTGAAGACCTTTTGCAGGAGGTTGACCGAGCACCCTTCGTTGAACATCACGGTGGTTAGTCTGTCGCAGGTCCAGTCTGGCTGTTCCATCATGTATACCCAGAAGGCATTGAACCAATTCCGCTCCCCTGTACAGTCCAGTTTATTAGCAATCATACAGACAACTCGAGTGAGCAATCTATGGGATGAGTAGCCAGAACAGTGGCCGGAACAGTAGCGATAGTAGGTGCGACTATCCGACTTCCGAGGACCTGACTGCAAGACAGTCCCTCTTGTAGTCCTTCCCGGGACTAGTCTGTTGCATCCACAAAGGAGAAAGCAACAGCGCTTCAGAGAACACACGGCAAGATGACAAGAAACAAGTTTTCTCAAAAGAAAGGGGACTTTTGACGACTCACAAACATGGTCATTGGTAGGCTGTTGGGCTTTGCCAGGGCTATTCTTGCTGTTAGTACTCATAAGGTGGTCACTGATGTCCGTCACCGTCGGAACACAATTCTCGACCGTTTTGGAGTACCACCGGGGCATATTCTGCTGGTTGGGTTGGAGATTGTCGTTGAGAGCATTTTTCAGAAATGAGCCCCCCCCTAGCCATGTCAACGTCAGGGGAGTAGGTAACGCGCAGCCGCCTATAGACTTGGACGTGATGGGATAGACCTTGGCCTTGGCTGCCCGCTTTTCGGGTGAGGAGGGGGGCTCCATCATAGCACCGTAAGCGGTAGGCTCCGCATACCGCCTGTCCAGGTTATAGTCCGCCCCGTCGGTAGTCAGAGGCATTTCGGCCCAAGCACACGGGCTGCAGCCCTTGTAACGATCCTCGCCCACGGTGGCGGGCGGGACTGTGGTGAAGGCCGGACAGGCCTCCTCGCTGGTGGAAGTCACAGTGACGGTAGTCGCTGTGGCGTCGCAGCCCACGAAGGGAAAGCAAGTGGACGAGGTGCACGAGGTCGTTGGCAGAGCCGGCAGATTGGTCGTCACCGTGCAGTATTCTACGCAATTGGTCGCAGTGGTGGGCTCACATGAGGAGATCGAGCAGTCGCCGTTAGGGCAACCGGTATCCCCACAAGAGCCATCCTCACAGCCCAGGCCGCCGCACACCTCCAGAGAACAATCGCCTTTACATCCACTGAGCCCACAGCCAGCCGATCCGCTGGACCCAGGGCACCCATAGGTCCCACAACCGCCATTGCAGCTGAACGAGCCGCATCCTTGACCAGGGCAGCCAAAGGGCCCGCAGTCGTAGGTCCCGCACCCAGTACATGAGGGCGTGGCTGCGGGTCCGTTGTCACTGCCATGAGTATAGTGCACGGTTGGTGGGGTTACGCGTGGGTAGTCGATTGAGACGGTAGGCTGCGGCTGAACGATCACTGGATGAGAGGTGCTGGGGAAGACAATAAGGGCCGGCGTATGCGAGGTTGAAGACGACTTGCTGGAGGAAGGATTGTTGGTGTCGGAGGGATTTGAGGTCGGGTATAGGGTCACACTGGGGGGAATGGGAGCTTCCCAGGGTCCAAGAGTTATCACAGTCGCTGGGGGTGTAATGCTTTGCTCAGGAGTAAAGGTGGTAGTGTTAGGATCGTTTGCGCCAACAGTGACTGGCCACCATGGTATTGCGCTCTCCGGGAAATTGCTAATGGTAATGGTCGAGGTCACGGTAGAGGTTTGATTGTCCTCGGGGTTCTTGGAGTAGAATGTCGTGGTGACAGGCGGCCAATGAATGGTTGTGGGATCGATAGGGTAGGGAGGCAAAATGAAGGTACAGGGGGGTACGCAGCTCACAGTGGGTGATGGACTTCCCCAGATAGTGGAATCGATGTAGACTATGTTGTTGCCATCATCATCGCTGGCTGTGTCCGACGATGATGATGACGACGAAGAAGAGGACGAAGAGGAAGAGCTTAAGGCGATTTTGCAGGCGCCTTCGGGACAGTAGCCGCGCTGGCAGGCGAATTCACACAGTGGACCATAGATAGCTTTATCTTTCGGGTCAATGGCCACTCCCACGTCCGACGAGGTTGGGTTTTTGACCGTCAAAGCACCTTGGCCGGTACATGTACAGGCGTTGATAGGGCAGAAGCCGAAGGCACAGCTGAAACTGCACAGCCCCGCCAGGTTGCCGCTCCCTGTCCCTGACACACAAGCCGGAGGATCAAAGTCAGAGACGGTGGGCACGGACAGCGGTGCCGAGACGGTGGCACAGGCTGTGTCAGAACAGAATCCGTAGTTACAGTCGAAACTGCAGAGACCACTATAACTGGCGTCCAGGCCCTCGAGTGGATAGCCCTGCACACCGGTGGCATTGGGTAGCGTTTTTTGGACCCCCATATCCAGGCACGTACATGCACTGACGGGACAGTAACCGTACATACAAGCAAACTCGCACAAGCCAGCAAAGTTGTTTGCCCCGGTGCCATTGATACACACCTGATTGTCTAGGAGAACCGGGGTGATGGCGTTCACGCTGGTGGACGCCTTAGCCGAGCCTGTCCACACATTGTAGTTCGCGAGGCCGTCAGTGCAACTTGTGCTAATAGTCTCACCAGCCACCTGGGCAATTGTTGTTCCATCCCTGGAAATGGTAACAACCACTTCCCCAGTATGTCCACCAAATGGAGCTTGTCCATGGTACAGGCCCGTCTGAGGGCCTTTCTCGTTGAAAACGTTCCGCCAGACGGCCTCCACTGACACCCCACCGATTGTCACCGCGATGTCCGCCGTATCTTCTAAGAGCGCAGAGAAGAACACCATATCCGTCAGTACTTCGGCTGGGGTGAACTCAAGCTGCAGCTCGCTGGCTGTGTTGGCAGTAGTGCCCCCAGTGCCACACGCCGAGACCGGCTGCACACGATACCACACCACTAGGGTCTCGGTGTAAACCGTGGCGATTGAGTCCTTGTAGGTGTCAGCCACGTACGGCAGGAGGTCACGCCAGGCATCATGGGGCATTCCAGTCACATAGTTGTAGGACGCTTCACCAATCTGAAACGCTGCCATGGCATTATCTCGAAGTGGGCCAATGTAGTAAGACTCGCCATAATCATTTCAACTAATAATTTCAATGAAGTCCGGCCTCAGGTACCAGGCTTCCAACTATCGGTCATGCCAGAGATGGTCACCGCGCCACAGCCAATTCTTCTTATAGCCCGGTAGATCTGTGTAGAACCACGGAGAAACCGGCATCATATAGGGAAGAGCCTGCCCACTCTCGTTGAGATACTGCAGGTAGGATGCATCCGTATAGGTGTCCATGTCTTATGGTCCCCAGGGCTACGCCGCCCAGCTAAAAAGGGCGTCGACGATGCCTCCCCCGCCGGCCTCTAGGGCCTCTTTGGCTCCGAGAGAGGACCAGTCTGGGACAAAGAAACAGCCTGTTTGCTCTTTAATTATGGTCCAGTCCTCTGCATTTGCAGGTCCCTCAAAGGTTGAGACGAAAGGCTGAGAGTTGTATAGATAGTATAACGAGTGGCTGCTGTATTGGAGGATCAGTGCAGCCACCACGGCCTTAGACCAGGGACCATTCCCCGCATAATCAAATAAAAAGAAGAGTTGAAAAGAGCCTTCTACACTAGCCGCAGCTTGAAATGCTAGCGGTAAGGCAATGTTATTGGTGGGATTCTCGTATGCCATATTGAGTGCAAAGGCGTCGATTGATACATCTCGGGCCAGTCTGATGTCCTCTTCCCAATCCTCTAGCGTGTAATTGGCCGTGTTTGTCACCTAGAAGCGAGTCAAACATGGCTATTCGGTGGTTGAAGTGATCATGTACCAATTAAGAAGGGGTGGGGGGTGTGAGTAGTAAAACCTACTATGAAGTAGGCAAAGACAGCATAGGCACTTACCTGGAATACACAGAGGCACCCCAGAATTAGGTGAATAACCCTTATTGCGAATGGTTTGACATATGGTTCAGGTCACTGTGTGAGAGGGAGCAATAAACTGCGACGAAGCTTTCTTCGGTCTTGTGGCGTTTCCTTTATACATGTGCTGTCGGCGCTGAACGACTACCTCTATCTTCTATGGCCTTCCTGCTGTTGTGTCCCCCTTTTCGATCGAAACTAAAATGTCTTTACCGAGCCTAGTTATCTTCCTTATTGCCTTATTACCTCTTAGTTGTGCCTGCTCTAGTTCTGAAAAAGTCTACTATTTGGATTATCAGTCTAGTGGGCCAGCTGCCCAGCTAAGATGGTCGCGGGGCTTATTTCGTCCGTTGAGCCCAGAGATACAAGTAATTAAACGAACGATATTTCTTACAGGTACTCCATATGGTCCGAAACTACCACAGTCTCTGGAGCTATATCGAGGACGATGTCCGGGACGAGGCTAAAAGCCCATATACTAGTCACGTCGGATATGAGACAAATCCACTTCGCAAAGGGAAGCCTACTTGACCAGATAGAGTGGGTTAGATTGCTACAACTATTTAACACTAGATTAGTTCTGTCAGCAAGTGGATTGTTAGCTTACTGGCAGGCTGCTCGCCCCGCCCGCCTGCAGTCACCGTACTAGCGAGGGTAAAGGGCTGGGATGACTTGAAGCCTGATCGGTTGAAAGAAACGGACTGGATCTGAGCAATTGAAGACAAAGTTGACTTTTATTAGAGCAGGAATCGTGCTGTATCTATGGTCGATAATCATACATGTGCGCACTATCGCCATATTTCAGCAAGTTGAAACTAAGAGTTTGTGATAGTGGGCGGAGGAGATATTTGCCGGTGGGCGCTGCCGGAGCCCGGCCACTAACCTGCGGCTGTTCTTTTTAGGGTTAGTTGCCCCCCCGCAGTGAGGAATTTTTGCTGAATGAGCCTCAAAGAGGAAATATGAGATTCGAACGCCTATCTAATTTGAGTTGCTTAAATAACTTTCTAGCCTTCTAGGTAGGGTTTCCATGGGTCAAGGCTTCTTAGTAGTTACTAGACTTCTTGTTAAAGGGTTCCCATCCGACGGTAGAAAAGCAATTTGGCGTCTGATATAAAACTGGTGCCTAAATCTGTTGCATTATCCAAAGAACGTACGGAGCAGAAGCCTGGATTTTCCGAAAGATACTCTCGACCAAAAGTTGAGAGTTGAACTCTAACAAAAAGAACAATAAGAAATGGGAAAATAGGAAGAATATTAAAAATAGCAACCACAGCAGCAGCAGCAGCAGAAGAAGGAGGAATCTTGCTCTCTCAGGCAAACCAATTACTTGGGAAAGGGTAAAGCTAATTAATTATAGTTAGTTGACTTGATCTGTATCTGATCCACCGATCTAATCACAAGGGTCTCCTAAATCACCTCCGTCTCTTCCAAGAATTAAAGACCTTATCCGACTTTTCGACTATGGTTAGCGGTTCTAGTAACAGCCCTTTCCCCACCAACACCCTTCCAGGGAAACTCTGGATGACATCTCATCAGATACGGATGTGGCTTGATCTCCGCGTTACAAGCTTAGGATCCGAGGCACATATCTCCAAGCGAGATCGTGAGGTGAGCTAGTGGTTTGGTCGGACATCGGGCAATTAAGATATCTTATAAGCTTAGCCTGCGTCCATGCTTTACAGTCCTCGAAAGAAAAGATTAATTTTATTTTTTAATAATCCGATGGATATGATTCTGATTCGGCTTCGGGGCGAAACCTCAGCAGACTATCGCTTTCGTGTTGACTGGAATTTCGCAGCTCCTTGGCCTCACCCCTGAGATCACACGAAACTTATCAGAGACAAAGCCCCTGTTGGCTATTCTTCTTTCTTTTCTATTGTGTCTCTTCAGCACTGGCGTGATGTTTTTTTTTCTTATCAGCACCGTCTGGCTACTTCTCTCGACCGGATTCCCCACGGTCTCTGCCGCGGCCTCCTCGTGCGACCAAAATGTGCAGAACGATACTATTGCCTTTTTCAGTAGCGCTCCCCTGACATTTGGCTACAACTTCCCGTCGATATCTGACTGTGCCACGCGGTGCAGTCAGTGGGAGCGTTGCCAGGCGTGGCTGTTCACTCAGCCCGGCGAATGCCAGCTGTATCGCCGGCCCGCACTGGCTACCGCGAGCAACCCGACTTTTTCCTACGGCGTGTGCGGAGATACTGATCCCCTGAACTCCACGATCAACGCAGCGGCATCACGACTGACGTCGGTCTCGATGAATCCGTCGTCCAGCTCGCCCACGGCAAGTCTCTCGGGATCCCATGCGGCAGTTCCTTCATCACACGAGGCATCAGTAGTAAGTTCTATCTCTTTTGGGCTTGAAGCATTAGTGGTCATTGCTAATCTGATCCGATCCTAACTTCTAGACACCTGGTGCTACTATCGATG
>NW_020291530.1:0-9519 GCF_003184765.1 Aspergillus aculeatinus CBS 121060 | reverse complement strand
CGGCCCGCACTGGCTACCGCGAGCAACCCGACTTTTTCCTACGGCGTGTGCGGAGATACTGATCCCCTGAACTCCACGATCAACGCAGCGGCATCCCAACTAACGTCGGTCTCGATAAATCCGTCGTCCAGCTCGCCCATGGCAAGTCTTTCGGGATCCCATGCGGCAGTTCCTTCATCACACGAGGCATCAGTAGTAAGTTCTATCTCTTTTGGGCTTGAAGCATTAGTAGTCATTGCTAATCTGATCCGATCCGATCCTAACTTCTAGACACCTGGTGCGACTATCGATGCTGAACATCTCAGAAAGCATAAGCGCTATGCCGGCAGTCACCACCGACATGGGCATGCAAGGTAGATATTTGGGGGGAGGGGGAGGTTGCAGGTCCATCATGGAGAATCGACTCGTCCGAAGCACGGGGTCTAGTCACGTTGCCAAGCCAGGAAAGCACCAAAAA
This sequence comes from Aspergillus aculeatinus CBS 121060, assembly GCF_003184765.1. NCBI lineage: Eukaryota > Fungi > Ascomycota > Eurotiomycetes > Eurotiales > Aspergillaceae > Aspergillus > Aspergillus aculeatinus. The sequence goes on along the minus strand of NW_020291530.1, from coordinate 9,062 downwards.
GAAAAAACAGCGACTCTAGTCAGATGGAGCTGGGATATTGGTCTTAGCAATGGCATGGAGAATTCTTTCATGTATGTGCTGTACATAAGTGTTGGCCGTGTGTTGTAAAATGTTACTGTGGTGAGAAATCCTGCTCATCAAGGGGAGAATACGTCACATTGCTTAAGCTCCAGCAAGCAGTAAATTCCCTTGAGTAGGGCAGTGATTCTCCAAATATGTACTCCGTAATTCAGTACACATTGGGGACTCGTGTGTTTTCTCCTATGAGCTTTCTAAGTATTCTAACCCTAACTCCTACCTGCCCTCAATCAAACCTTGGCAGGGATGAACAAGCACAATGTTCTTTAGTCAGCAAGCGACCGACCGACCAACCAACCACGTAGTTTCTTTCGGTATTTCAATGTTAAAACTAAGGTAGTACGGAGACCTATTGAATTAATCCCGTCCCGCTTCCATCCCGAGCGTCTCTAGCACCAAAGGCGTGGCGTGCTCTTCAAGCTCAGCTCCACCGGGCCATTCGAACCCTTCGAAATTTGATTCAACAACAATTCTGATGACTTCAAGTTCAGTCTTACCTCTTGAGATTTTTGAGCAGATTGTGAGCTGGCTTGAATATGAGAGTGACATAAATGCTCTCGCTCGTACCCATAGGGCTTTCTACCATTTTGGGAACCCGATGCTGTACCGACACAATGTGCGCCATGGGAAAGGCTCGGCGTTAGGCTGGGGGGTCCAACATGGAATTTTGGCGACCGTGCAACGAGCTTTTGAGGCCGGCGCCTCGGCAGAAAAGTGCGGCGATGCCGAGATTGAATGGCGACCGATGGCGCTGGCGGTGGTCGAAGGCCACGAGGACATTGTGTGGTACTTGTATGAACACTGTAGGGTCAATATTCGTCGCACGTGGGGATGGATGAATCCTTGTCATGAGAGATATGGCAAATATCCCGGCAGTCTGCTGCTGCTGGCCGCCCAGAATGGTCATGAGAGCCTCGTTCGCTTCTTCGTGAATCACCTCCCGCGGCCGTACCATGTCGATCATCCAGCGGATCCGGGTGAAGGAACGCCGTTGATGGCGGCTGCCAAAGGGGGGCATCTAGCCATCGTACACCTGCTAGTCGAGGCGGGAGCGAATCTCGAGGTCCAGAATCGCAGTCAAATGACCCCGCTCATGTTAGCCGCGGCGCACGGTCATCTGCAGGTTCTACAGTTCTTGATGCAACAGGGCGCTGACCCCACCGTGACCCAACCGAACGGCTGCTCTGCCCTGTGTTGGGCAGCGGGGAGGGGGCACGTCGAGAGCGTTCGCTGCCTGCTCGAGGAGGATGTGATTACACGGTTGACTTGCCACACTTTGGGGCCGTCGGCGCGGCATCACGCGGCCATCTGTCCCCTCGGGTGGAGCGGATGGTTAAGGCACGACGAGGTAGTCGCCCTGCTTCTAAAGAAATGGGACTATGCAGCGAGGACGAGTCACCCATCCGATAAGGGTGTACTCTTATGCGTGGCTGCGGGCCTTGGATATACGGCCCTAATTCGGGACCTGCTTGAGAACCATGAGTACGATCCCAATGCTCGATTGAGTCTGATTCGAACGCGGTGGGATGAACTACCGACGGCTCTTTGCTGGGCTGCCGCCCGAGCTCGCGTCGAGGTGGTCGAGGTACTCCTCGCGCATGATGCTGAGGTTTTGCCGGCGCAGACGCGGGAGTACCGGAATCCTTTCATCCAGGCCATTGTCCACGGTTCAGATGCCATGGTCTCTCTCTTTCTGCGCGCCGGGGTAAACCCCAACGACCAGGATCGAAGTCACAACTTGGATCACCTTGTAGCTCCGGCGCTGAAGCATGCCATCCCATTCGAGAGCATCTTCCGCCGCCTGCTTGTCGCCGGGGCTGACCCTACCGCTGTTGACAGCATGAAGTACTCGGTCATTGCCCATGTCCTAAGATCCGGCCGGACGGTCGTCGTCCAGATGCTTATCGATGAGGACCTGGATCTCTCGCTCCACTTGACTCGCTCCAACCTGTTGCACGAAGCCGTCCGCGGCGGCCGCGCGGTCCTCGAGCTTCTCCTCAATACCGGCAAATGGGATTCCTTGCTCTCGCCCGGCCATCTGGACCCTTCCATCTGCGAGAAAGCTCTCGGGATTGCCGCGGAGACCGCGCAGGTCGAGGCTCTGCAGTGGCTGCTGGATCGAGGGTTTTTGCCAGTCCGAGGTGCCCAGTCGCCGCCGCCCAAGGTCCATCTCCTGAGCCTTGCGGCACTCACAAAGGCGGCCGATGAGGACGCCGCGGCCACTCTGGATCTCCTTCTGCAGGCCGGTCTAGACATCGATGAGACGATCGCCTACAAAACCGCGCTGCAGAGTGTGGCCCGGCATTATAACCTGTTTGGAGAGTCGGAACGCTTTCGCGTGCGCTCGCGCATGCTGCTCGAGCGCGGTGCCACTCTGTTGCCGCCCCAAAGCCTCCCGCAGGCCACGCGCTACGACACCCTCTCGGGATTTAACATCCGCCTCATCGGTCAGCACCCTGAGCTTGACGTCATGATCTTTCAGGAGTTGGAGGCACGCCGTGAGCCGTGGTCGGTGGTAAAACATCTGTTCAGGTGGGCGGACCATCGTGCGCGCGAGCGCCAGAATTGGAAGCATGTCCGGGTCATCACACAGCACTCGTGGCGATTGCGGTACCCTGTTTGAACTCGCTTCCTGTATGTGCTGGAGGCTCTGCCTCGCATTGGTGGTAACAGTGAGAAAGGTACCCAGGATATGGATAACTGAATGAATGACTCACCATCACGATGGAAAGAAATGCCTCCCCCGTGGAACTGTGGCACACAGTTGTCATGGCAATGACGTTTCAGTTATTATTGACATAATCCAGAACCCGAACATCCAAAGAGGTGACCAAATTGGCCCAGAGGTCAATTTGCGAGATGTAATCGAGGCAATATGGTATAATCTAAAACCAACTAGAATTCCCAGATGTATATTGCATAAGTAATTTAGAAGTATTCCAGAGTATACACAGATGATTTACGTGCTGTCCTTATGACAGTGGTGGTACCCTAATAGGGTAAGTAAATAGGAATAACAGTAAGCCAGTTTACCTATACACAAATGGGCTACTTACATTTGTCCCGTTTATAGATTAGAAAGAGGCAATATAACGATATTCCTACCAACTCGGTGCTAAAGACGTAAACCATCGAGTCATGAGAAGAAGAGGAAACAGGAAAGAAGAAACACGAGCCCGCGGCTTATCTGCGGTTCTGGGATGCCATCCGCGATGGGAGGTATGGCGATGCAGTGTGGGCGCGATATCACATCGGCGGTGATGTGGAGGATGACATCGTTGATGGCTCCAACGGTAATGTGACAGTCCTCGGGGTCCTTAAGGAGGATGCCCTGGATGTCATTTGCAACCTTGATGAAGGGGAGATGCAGGATCTTATCAGAGTCGAGTCCATTCGACTCTAGGTTGATGAGTTACCAGTCGGAAATAGAACTATGTCACTTATGGATTGACGTGGTGGGATACCTGTTTTTGTTCTTTCTTCATCAATAGTAGAAGGTTGGATGAATATTATAAACTTGGTAACTCCGCGTTCAACTGGCCAGCACGCCTACGGAGTAGCTCCCTCCCTCCCTCGCCCCCGTCCTCAGACATACGGAGCCCACTGCTTCTCGCACCACTCCCAAAGCTTCGCTCCATACCCCAATCCCTCTTCCTCCGTGGAGGCACCCGCCTTGATCAGATCCTGCCGCCCCGTGGCCGAGTCCGGTCGAACGCGTCCCCAGGGGATGATATACGCCCCGCTGTTCTCGAGCGTGACCTCGGGCGACAGCCCCGCAAACAGCTCCGTATACGCCCCGTAGATGGGCTCCGAGAGCATGATCCGGTTGATGATGAACATGACGAGGGCCGGGGTCCCGTTGAACGACGCCGTCTTCAGGTAGCCCGGGTTCAAGCATACACTGACAATCCCATCCTTCTTGTACCGGCGCGCGAACTCCCGGCTGAGGAACCAGGTGCCCGCTTTCGACACCCCGTAGTTCTGCGCTAGCTTGTTGGTCCCCTGGTCGATGACCGCCCAGTCGATGCCGTTGGGCGGCGAGCCCACCTCCGCCAGCGCACTCGACGTCCAGATCACGCGCGTTTGGCCCTTGTCGGGGGAGGCGGCCGCAGCGGCGGCGCGGAGTTGCGGGAGGAGCAATTGGGTGAAGAGCAGGGTCGCGATGCAGTGGCGGCCGATGAACAGCTCGAAGTCCTGCAAGGTGCGTTCGCCGAGAGGGACCGTGTTGGCGCCCGTGCCGGCGTTGTTCCACAGCACATCCAGCTTGGACTCCTGCTCCGCGAAGCTGGCGGCCGCGGCTGTCACGGTCTTTAGATCGTTGAGGTCCAGATGCAGGAACTTGAGCTTGCCGCTGGTGGTTGGGGTGTTGGATGACGGGCTTGTGATGGCTTGAATGGCGGCCTCGACTTTGGCCTGTGCACGGCAGTTGAAGGGAGAGACAATCAGAGTCTGTTCTGGACGGTATGCAACGGGATAGCTTTGCGCGCGCTTACCTTCGAACGAGAGGCTATGTAGATCGTAGCGCCACCGGCATAGAGGATCTTGACCAGCTCCAGACCGATCCCCGCATTGCCACCGGTCACGATATACACCCGGCCCTGCAACGAGCCGGCGGGGACATCGGCTCCGGTGAAAACGGGCTTTGGGGGGTAAATCTGGGTTAATGCGGCCCGTAGGCCGGTAAAAGGTGCCATCGCTGAGTACTTTCTACACTGTATGTGGCTAGGGGTTGAATTCCTGGATCAAGAGTGTTTGGTCCGATGTGGAGGAAGAGACTGGGGAAAGCCAGCTAGGGCTAGGTGATAGCTCCCCCATTTTGGGGAGCTCGAGCTTCAGATGGATTTGTAAGTCAGGCGAGACGATTTCTAAGCGCTAAGCAGAAAGACACGCATGCAATCTGTCTGAGTCGGTTGCGTAGACTTACCTCCGGTTGCTTGGCTGGGTGTGGTGTGATGAGTTAGTGATATATTAGATATAACTTATAGCTATTAAGAATTAACAAAGTCCATTTGCTAATTTATTATTTAATTATTAATAGAATAAAGTTATACTCAAGCTAATGTAAGCTGATTTTATTGCTTGTCTAGCTATTCTGAGATGAATTAATTCTCTAATTACCTGGAATTAAGGCTTTATACCAGCTTGCTATATAGTTTATTTTTTCAAGAATTAAGTACAGCTTCAACGCCCAGCCGGCGGTGTTAATACACTCGATTGAAGTTATCCATTTGTGGTTATTTAGTTATATAAGAAAAGGTCTTTCTAGACAGCTTAATCAAGTAACTACCTTAGCTATTATAAATTGGTCTATTATAAAGCTAGTTTTATCAAAATTAAAGATATCTTCTCCAAGAATTCCGTATATGGAGTAATCAGAAGTTATATTTCAATCTAATCTTAACTGTACAGTTAAAACTCTTTGATATCTCAGCCTAACCGCTAGGTTATGGTCAGGTTAAGGTTAAGGTATAACAGTCAGGTTAAGCCACTCTAGTATATATACACGTCTAATATCAGGCAAATATTGCTAGATCCTATCTAAATAATACTTATATTGTACCATAATAGTTTAACATCTATCTACATATTGGGTACGACGGACAGATATATACAATACCTGCTAGCGTATTTACAGAACTCCCTATCTCGCTGACTGCCACTGTGAGACGAAGTCTAGGCTAGGTCGCGAAGCCGCACACATAGCAACAGATCTCAGAACGCGAGTTAACACGCACCACTTCCTATCAACTATGCAATAGTGTCATTAACCCTAGGAGCCTCGTCAGAATGCATCCTGCAGCTTGTTTGTCCCAATCGCGATATCCCGTACGGGAAGGTTTTCTAACATGATGACGAGGTCTAGCGATGGAAGCACATTCAAACAGGATACCGCACTCGCCACGAGTACTGCTCGATTGTCCGGAGGAAATCCGGATTTCGACGCTCGCGCGCGCAAGTCTTCGCCCACCGGAACAGACGTTCGACCACCGGCCACGGCTCGCGCCGCGTCTCCAGCTCCTGAAAGACCATCTCATCTAGGTCGGGGTGCCGGCCGATCAGGTTGAGATCGAACCGCGAGACGGTGTGGTAGCGCGTGGCTTGCGGGAGGCTTTGCGGCGGCAACAAGTTGGCACCGCGCTCAAGCAGCATGCGCATGCGTAAGCGACCGTGCTGGGGCTCTCCGCGCGAGTAGCAACGATCAGCTAGAAGCGTCAGCGCCGTCTCGCGGGAGATGATCTCGTTGATATCCAGACCAGCCTGGAGGAGAAGATCGAGGATGGTTGCGGCGTCCGCATCCGCCGCGTTCGTGCACGACGCCAGACCCAGCAGATGGACGGTGGGCGGCGGCAACTGGGGCCCTCGGACTGGAAGAAACCCCCGATCTAACAGCCACCGCAAGGTCTGGATCTCACCGGCCTCGGCGGCTATTCCAAGGGCCTTTTCGCGGGAGGATAAGTCTAAATTGGTGGGCAAGAGTAAGCTATCCCATTTCCCGGCGGCGAGGAGAAGCTCGAGGACTGCACGTCCCCCGCGCACGGCTTCGTGCAACAGGTTGGAGTGAGTTAAGTAGAGCGAGAGATCCAGACCCTCATCAATGAGCATTTGGACGACTGCCGTCCGGCCGGATCTTAGGGCATGGCCGATAACTGAGATGTTTATACTGTCGACGGCGGTAGGGTCAGCTCCGGCGGCAAGCAGGCGGCGAAAGATACCCTCGAATGGAATGGCATGCTTCAATGCCGGAGCCACCGTGCGGTCAAAGTCAGAACCTAGATCCCGGTCATTAGGATCTGCCCCGGCGCGCAGGAATAAAGAGACCATGTACTCCGAACCGTGAAGAATAGCCTGGACGAAAGGCTTCCGCCGAGGTGTCCATCCCTGAGCCGGCAGTATCTCAGCATCATGCGCGAGGAGCACCTCCACCACCTCTACGCGGCCTTGGGCGGCAGCCCAGCAAAGAGCCGTCGGCAGTCCATCCAACCGCGATCGAACCATATTTAATCGAGTATTGGGGTCGTACCCATGCTTTTCAAGCAGGTCCCGAACCAGGGCCGTATACCCATGCCCCGCAGCCACGCAGAGGAGTGCACCCTTGTCTGCTGGGTGAGTCGTCCTCGCTACGTAGTCCCATTTCTTTAGAAGCAGAGCGACTACCTCATCGTGCTTGTACCATCCGCTCCATTCAAGGGGGCAGATTGCCGCGTGATGCCGCACCGACGGCCCCGACTCATGGCAACTCAACCGTGTGATCACATCCTCCCCAAGCAGGGACCGGACGCTCTCGACGTGCCCACCACCCGCTGCCCAGCACAGAGCGGAACAGCCGTTTGATTGCGTCACAGTGGGATCAGCGCCCCGTTGCATCAAGAACTGTAGAACATCCCGATGCCCGTTCGCCGCGACTAACATGAGTGGGGTCATTTGACTGCGATTCTGAGCCTCGAGATTCGCTCCCGCATCAACCAGCAGGCGCACTATGGCCAGATGGCCCCCTTTCGCAGCCCTCATCAGCGGCGTTTCTCCCTCCGACGAGGCCGGACTGTCGACATGGTACGGCCGCGGGAGGTGATCCATGAAGAAACGAACGAGGCTTTCATGGCCGGACTCGGCGGCCAGCAGCAGCAGACTGCCGGGATCTTTGCCATACGACTCATGACGAGGATTTCGCCAGCCCCATGTGCGACGAATATTGACTCGACCTTGTTTATACAGGTACCGGACAATGTCCTCGTGGCCCTGAATCACCGCCAGCGCCATGGGTCGCCAATCGACCCCAGGGTCGCACTCTTCGGGAGTGGCGCCGGCCTCGACAGATTGTCGCACGGTCGCAAACAGTCCGTGCTTGATTCCCCAACCTAAAGCCGAGCTATTCCCAAGGCGCACGTTGTGTCGGTACAGCATGGGGTTTACAGTCTGGTAGAAAAACCTCTGGGTGCGAGCGAGGGCATTGATGTCACTTTCATATTTCAACCAGCTCACAATTTGCTCAACAAGCTCAAGAGGTAAGATTGAAGCCATTGAATGTTGTTGCATTCGATCTTGATGGCCCAGTGAAGCCGAGGTTGAAGAGCACGCTTTTGGTGTTAGAAGTGCTCGAGATGGAGCAGGGTGGGGTAGAATAAATACTTCCAGTTAACCTCGAAATACTCAAGTAAATTATGTGGTTGGTTGCGTGGTTGGTTGCTTGGTCTTGCTGACTAACCAACATCTTGCTTGTTCATCCCTGCCGAGGTTTGATTGAGGGCAGGACGGAGGAGTTAGGGTTAGAATACTTGTAAAGCTCATAGGAGAAAACACACTAGTCTCCAGATAGGATTGAAACATGTATTTGGAGAATAAATGGTTTGCTCAAGGGGATCTACTGCTTGCTAGGTCTTAAGCAGTGGGATGTATTCTCCCCTTGGTGAACAGGAATTCTCGCTACAGTAGCATTTTAAAACACACGGCCAACACTTATGTACAGCACATACAAGAAAGAATTTTCCATGCCATTGTCAAGACCAATATCCCAGCTTCATCTGACTCGAGTAGCTGACTTTTTGTGCTTTCCTGACTTGGTCAACGTGACTAGACCCCGTGCTTCGGACGAGTCAATTCTCCATAACGGACCTGTAACCTCCCCCCCAAATATCTACCTTGCATGCCCATGTCGGTGGTGACTGCCGGCATAGCGCTTATGCTTTCTGAGATGTTCAGCATCGATAGTAGCACCAGGTGTCTAGAAGTTAGGATCGGATCAGATTAGCAATGACCACTAATGCTTCAAGCCCAAAAGAGATAGAACTTACTACTGATGCCTCGTGTGATGAAGGAACTGCCGCATGGGATCCCGAGAGACTTGCCGTGGGCGAGCTGGACGACGGATTCATCGAGACCGACGTCAGTCGTGATGCCGCTGCGTTGATCGTGGAGTTCAGGGGATCAGTATCTCCGCACACGCCGTAGGAAAAAGTCGGGTTGCTCGCGGTAGCCAGTGCGGGCCG